>NW_027183579.1:137885-164696 GCF_041296385.1 Aphelocoma coerulescens
CCCTAAACCACCCAAATCCACTCTGGGACCCTAAACCACCATGGGACCCCAAAATCCACCCCTAAACCACCCCAAATCCACCACTAAACCACCCTGGGACCCAGATCCACCCTGGGACCCCAAATCCACCAAATCCACCCCAAATCCGCCCCTAAACCACCCCAAATCCACCCTGGGACCCCAAAATCCACCTGGAATCTCCCCAAATCCCCTCTGGGACCCCCAAATCCCCCCTGGGACCCCCGAATCCCCCCTGAATTCCCCCCCAAATCCCCCTGGGACCCCCAAATCTCCCCAAATTCCTCCCAAATCCCCCCTGGGACCCCTGAATTCCCCCCAGATTCTCCCCAACTCCCCTGTGTGACCCCCAAATTCCCCCTGGGACCCCCAAATTTCCCCCAAATCCCCCCTGGGACCTCCTGAATCCCCCTGAATTCTCCCCAGATCCCCCCTGGGACCCCCAAATCCCTCCCGGGACCCCCCGAATTCCCCCTGGGACCCCCAAATGCCCCCAAATTCCCCCCAAATTCTCCCCAAATCCCCCGTGTGACTCCCAAAGTCCCCCCAGATCCCCCCTGGGACCCCCGAATTCTCCCCAAATTCTCCCCAAATCCCCCCTGGGACCCCCAAATTCCCCCCGGGACCCCCCAAATCCCCCAGATCCCCCCTGTGGCCCCCTAATTCCCCCCAAATCCCCCCAAATTCCCCTCAAATCCCCCCCGAGACCCCCGAATCCCCCCTGGGACCCCGCAAATCCCCCCTGGGACCCCCAAATTCCCTGAATTCCCCCCAAATCCCCCCTGGGACCCCCGGAATTCCCCCGAAATCCCCCCTGGGAGCCCCGAATTCCCCCCAAATTCTCCCCAACTCCCCCGTGTGACCCCCAAATCCTCCCTAAACCCCCCCTGTGGCCCCCGAATCCCCCCTGGGACTCCCAGATTCCCCCTAAATTACCCCTGGGACCCCCGAATCCCCCCTGGGACCCCCAAATCCCCCCGAATTCCCCCCGAATTCCCCCCAAATCCCCCGTGTGACTCCCAAAGTCCCCCCAGATCCCCCCTGTGGCCCCGTAATTCCCCCCTGGGACCCCCCAAATTCCCCTCAAATCCACCTCAAGGCCCCCGAATCCCCCCTGGGACTCCTGAATCCCCCCTGGGACCCCCAAATTCTCCCCAAAGTCCCCCCAGATCCCCCCTGTGGCCCCCTAATTCCCCCCAAATCCCCCCAAATTCCCCTCAAATCCCCCCTGGGACCCCCGAATCTCCCCAAAGTTCCCCCAAATCCCCCCTGGGACCCCCAGAATTCCCCCCAACTCCCCCGTGTGACCCCCAAATCCTCCCTAAACCCCCCCTGTGGCCCCCGAATCCCCCCTGGGACTCCCAGATTCCCCCTAAATTACCCCTGGGACCCCCAAATCCCCCCGAATTCCCCCCGAATTCCCCCCAAATCCCCCGTGTGACTCCCAAAGTCCCCCCAGATCCCCCCTGTGGCCCCGTAATTCCCCCCTGGGACCCCCCAAATTCCCCTCAAATCCACCTCAAGGCCCCCGAATCCCCCCTGGGACTCCTGAATCCCCCCTGGGACCCCCAAATTCTCCCCAAAGTCCCCCCAGATCCCCCCTGTGGCCCCCTAATTCCCCCCAAATCCCCCCAAATTCCCCTCAAATCCCCCCTGGGACCCCCGAATCTCCCCAAAGTTCCCCCAAATCCCCCCTGGGACCCCCAGAATTCCCCCCAACTCCCCCGTGTGACCCCCAAATCCTCCCTAAACCCCCCCTGTGGCCCCCGAATCCCCCCTGGGACTCCCAGATTCCCCCTAAATTACCCCTGGGACCCCCAAATCCCCCCGAATTCCCCCCGAATTCCCCCCAAATCCCCCGTGTGACTCCCAAAGTCCCCCCAGATCCCCCCTGTGGCCCCGTAATTCCCCCCTGGGACCCCCCAAATTCCCCTCAAATCCACCTCAAGGCCCCCAAATCCCCCCCGGGACCCCCCAGATCCCCCCTGGGACCCCCTAATTCTCCCCAAATCCCCCCAAATCCCACCTGGGACTCCTGAATCCCCCCTGGGACCCCCAAATTCTCCCCAGAGTCCCCCCAGATCCCCCCTGTGGCCCCCTAATTCCCCCCAAATCCCCCCAAATTCCCCTCAAATCCCCCCTGGGACCCCCCGAATCCCCCCTGGGACCCCGCAAATCCCCCCTGGGACCCCCAAATTCCCTGAATTCCCCCCAAATCCCCCCTGGGACCCCCGAATCTCCCCAAAGTTCCCCCAAATCCCCCCTGGGACCCCCGGAATTCCCCCCAACTCCTCCGTGTGACCCCCAAATCCTCCCTAAACCCCCCCTGTGGCCCCCGAATCCCCCCTGGGACTCCCAGATTCCCCCTAAATTACCCCTGGGACCCCCAAATCCCCCCTGGGACCCCCAAATCGCCCCGAATTCCCCCCGAATTCCCCCCAAATCCCCCGTGTGACTCCCAAAGTCCCCCCAGATCCCCCCTGTGGCCCCGTAATTCCCCCCTGGGACCCCCCAAATTCCCCTCAAATCCACCTCAAGGCCCCCGAATCCCCCCCGGGACCCCCCGAATCCCCCCCGGGACCCCCCGAATCCCCCCCAATCCCCCCAAATCCCCCCGTGCAGGGCCAAGGCGCAGGAGCTGCACTCCTGGATCCAGCAGCTCGAGTCCGACAAGTTCGACCTCATGGAGAAACTGCGGCGCCAGCGCTACGAGGTGGGGGCACCCCCAGCGCCCCCAGACCCAAATCCGGGGACCCCCACAGCCCCCAGACCCAAATCGGGGGGGCCTTGGACACCCCCCAAAGCCCCCAGACGCAAATTCGGGGAGCTCTGGGACCCCCAGAGCCCCCAGACCCCAAATTCGGGGAGCTCCAGGACCCCTGAAACCCCCAGACCCAAATTCAGGGGGCTCTGGGACCCCCAAAGCCCCCAGACCCAAATCTGGGGGAGGCCAGACCCCCAGAGCCCCCAGACCCAAATTCGGGGAGCCCTGGGACCCCCACAGCCCCCAGACCCCAAATTCGGGGAGCTCCAGGACCCCTGAAACCCCCAGACCCAAATTCAGGGGGCTCTGGGACCCCCAAAGCCCCCAGACCCAAATTCAGGGGGCCCTGGGATCCCCACAGCCCCCAGACCCAAATCCGGGGAGCCCTGAAACCCCCAGACCCAAATTCAGGGAGCCCTGGGACCCCCAGAGCCCCCAGACCCAAATTCGGGGAGCTCTGGGACCCCTGAAACCCCAAGACCCCAAATTTGGGGAGCCCTGGGATCCCCACAGCCCCCAGACCCAAATTCAGGGACCCCCAGAGCCCCAGAGCCCCCAGACCCAAATCTGGGGGGGCCTGGGACCCCCACAGCCCCCAGACCCCAAATTGGGGGGCTCCAGGACCCCCAAATCCCCCAGACCCAAATTCAGGGACCCCCCAAATCCCCCAGACCCCAAATTCGGGGGGCTCCGGGACCCCCAAACCCCCCCGGGCCCCATTTTGGGGGTCTCTGCCCCCCCCCCCCCCAAAGCCCCCAGACCCATTTCGGGGGTGTCCGGGAGGATTTTGGGGTGCGGGGGTGGGGGGAGGGGGCGTCACAAATTTTGGGGTCCCCCCGGGCCTCACCGCAGCCCCTCCCCCCCCAGATCAACGTCCTGTACAACCGCATCAGCCACGCCCAGAAATTGTAAATTTGGGGGGGCTCGGGGGGGCCTGGGGGGCCCTGGGGGCTTTTGGGGGGGTCCTGGGGGAGTTTTGGGTGATTTTTGGGGCTCCCTGGGTGTTTCTGGGGGGTCCTGGGTGCTTTTTGGGGGGTCCTGGGGGGTTTTTGGGGTGTTTTTGGGGGTCCCTGGGTGGTTTTTGGGGCTCTCTGGGTGGTTTTTGGGGGTTTTTGGGGGGGTCCTAAGGGGTTTTTGGGGTTTTTTGGGGCTCCCTGGGTGCTTTTTGGGTGATTTTGGGGGGTCCTGGGGGATTTTTGGGTGGTTTTGGGGGGGTCCCTGGGTGATTTTGGGGGGTCCTGGGGGTTTTTTGGGGTGTTTTTGGGTCTCCCTGGGTGGTTTTTGGGGTGGTTTTGGGGGGTCCCTGGGAGGTTTTGGGGGGTCCTGGGGGCTCCCTGGGTGTTTTTTGGGTGTTTTTGGGGGGTCCTAAGGGGTTTTGGGGGGTTTTTGGGGCTCCCTGGGTGTTTCTGGGGGGTCCTGGGTGATTTTGGGGGGTCCTGGGTGCTTTTTGGGTGATTTTGGGGGGTCCCT
This sequence comes from Aphelocoma coerulescens, assembly GCF_041296385.1. Lineage (NCBI taxonomy): Eukaryota > Metazoa > Chordata > Aves > Passeriformes > Corvidae > Aphelocoma > Aphelocoma coerulescens. The sequence continues at coordinate 142,138 of NW_027183579.1, forward strand.
GGGTGTTTTTTGGGTGGTTTTGGGGGTGTCCTGGGGGGTTTTTTGGGGCTCTCTGGGGGTTTTTTGGTTGTTTTTGGGGGGGCCGTAAGGGGTTTTTGGGGGTTTTTGGGGTTCCCTGGGTGGTTTTGGGGGGTCCTGGGGGGTTTTTGGGTGATTTTGGGGGGTCCTGGGGGGTTTTTGGGTGGTTTTGGGTCTCCCTGGGTGTTTTGGGGGTGTTTTGGGGGGGGTCCTGGGGGGTTTTTTGGGGCTCCCTGGGGGTTTTTGGGGGGTTTTGGGGTTCCCTGGGTGCTTTTTGGGGTGGTTTTGGGGGGTCCCTGTGTGGTTTTGGGGGGTCCTGGGGGGTCCTAAGGGGTTTTTGGGGGGTTTTTGGGGCTCTCTGGGTGTTCTTTGGGGCTCCCTGGGTGCTTTTTGGGTGGTCTTGGGTGGTTTTTGGGTGATTTTGGGGGGGGTCCTAAGAGGTTTTTGGGTGTTTTGGGGGCTCCCTGGGTGGTTTTGGGGGGTCCCTGGGTGGTTTTGGGTGATTTTTGGGGGGTCCCTGGGTGCTTTTTAGGTGTTTTTGGGGGGTCCCTGGATGGTTTTGGGGGTCCCTGGGTGTTTTTGGGGGGTTCCTGGGTGTTTTTCGGTTGTTTCTGGGGGGTCCCTGGGTGTTTTTGGGGGTCCCTGGGTGTTTTTGGGTGTTTCCGGGGGGTCCCTGGGTGCTTTTTAGGTGTTTTTGGGGGGTCCCTGGGTGTTTTTGGGTGTTTCTGGGGGGTCCCTGGGTGTTTTTGGGGCTCCCTGGGTGTTTTTGGGTGTTTTTGGGGGGGTCCCTGGGTGCTTTTTAGGTGTTTTTTGGGGGTCCCTGGGTGGTTTTTGGGTGTTTTTGGGGGGTCCCTGGGTGGTTTTTGGGTGATTTTTGGGGGGTCCCTGGGTGGTTTTTGGGTGGTTTTGGGGGTCCCTGGGTGTTTTTTGGGTGTTTCTGGGGGGGTCCCGAGAGCTCTCTCGGCACTCCGGGGGGGGGGTGCGGGGGGGTCCCACCGCGCCCCTCCCCCACAGCAAGAAGGTGGCCAAGGGCCGCGTGGGCGGGCGCTGGAAGTGACCCCGCCCCCTCTGACGTCACGGGCCGCGCGTCACGCCAATAAATTGCGTCACCGGCACTCAAACCGCGCGTCACGTCCGCCTTTCCCGTCGTGCCCCGCGCCGCGTCCCCGCCGTTACCATGGCGACCACGCCCCCGCGCTTCCGGCCCCGCCCCCCCCCCCCCCCCTTGCGGCGGCGGCGGCGGCGGCGGCGGCCCCGGAGCGGCCCCGGAGCGGCCCCGGAGCGGCGGCCCCGCCATGGCGGCGGCGGCGGCGGCGGCGGCGGCCCGGGAGCGGCGGCGGGAGCAGCTGCGGCGCTGGGAGGAGGCGGCGGCGGCGGCTCCGGCCCCTCAGGAGGCCCGGCCGGGGCCGCCGCGGGTGCGCTTCGAGCGGGCGGCCGAGTTCCGCGCCGTGTGCGCAGGCGCAGAGCTGGCCGAGGCGCGCGCCATGGTGATGGCGCCCGAGGGCGGGGGGCGCGCGCTGCTGGGCGGGGCCAACGCCGACGGCATCAGCGCGCTGCACCAGGTGGGCGGGGCCTGGGGGAAGGGGCGGGGCCTGAGGGGAAAGGGGCGGGGCCTGAGGGGAAAGGGGCGGGGCCAACGCCGACGGCATCAGCGCGCTGCACCAGGTGGGCGGGGCCTGGGGGAAAGGGGCGGGGCCTGAGGGGAAGGGGCGGGGCTTGATGAGAGGGGGCGGGGCCAACGCCGACGGCATCAGCGCGCTGCACCAGGTGGGCGGGGCCTGGGGGAAAGGGGCGGGGCCTGAGGGGAAAGGGGCGGGGCTTGTGGAGAGGGGGCGGGCCCAACGCCGACGTCATCAGCGCGCTGCACCAGGTGGGTGGGGCCTGTGGGAAAGGGGCGGGGCTTGGGAAAAAGGGGCGGGGCTTGTGGAGAGGGGGCGGGGCCAACGCCGACGGCATCAGCGCGCTGCACCAGGTGGGCGGGGCCTGGGGGAAAGGGGCGGGGCCTGAGGGGAAGGGGCGGGGCCTGAGGTGAAAGGGGGCGGGGCCAACGCCGACGGCATCAGCGCGCTGCACCAGGTGGGCGGGGCTTGGGGGAAAGGGGGCGGGACTTGGGGAAAGGGGTGGGGCCTGAGGGGAAGGGGCGGGGCTTAGTGGGGAAAGGGGCGGGGCCAACGCCGACGGCATCAGCGCGCTGCACCAGGTGGGCGGGGCCTGAGGGGAAGGGGCGGGGCCTGAGGAGAAAGGGGCGGGGCTTGGGGAGGGGGCGGGGCCAGTGCCGACAGCACCAGCGCGCTGCACCAGGTGGGCGGGGCCCAAGGGGAAAGGGGCGGGGCCTGAGGGAAAGGGGGCGGGGCGTGAGGAGAAAGGGGCGGGGCTTGAGGAGAAAGGGGCGGGGTCTGAGGAGAAAGGGGCGTGGCCTGGGGAAGGGGCGGGGCCTGAGGGGAAAGGGGGCGGGGCCAGCGGGAAGATAATTAGGGGCCTGCAGGAAAAGGGGCGGGGCGTGGGGAAAGGGGGCGTGGTCTGCGCTAAGATAATCAGGGGGTGGCAGGGCGTGGTGAGAAAAGGGGGCGTGGCCAGCAGGATGATAATGGGGCTGTGGGAAGGGGGCGGGGCCTGAGGGATGATATTTAGGGGGCTGCACCGCGGGGGCGGGGCCTGGTGGGGAAGGGGGCGGGGCCAATGGAGCGCCACGAGGGCTTTGAAATGGAGGCGGGGCCTGAAGGGGGGCGTGGCCTGCGAGGAGGGCGGGGGTGGGTGGAGCTTCTGTGTGAGTGACAGCTCTGGCAGCGGGGGCGTGGCCGGGGGCGGGGCTTGAGGCGGAGTGGGCGGAGCTTGGGGGTCTCAATAGGGCCCTGAGGGGGTCTCAGGGGGGGGGACGGGGCCTGGGGGTCCCTTTGGGGGGGGGGGAGGGGTCGCAGAGGTCACTGGGCGTCCCCTGGGGGTCCCTTTGGGGAGGGGGGAGGGGTCCCAGTGGTCACTGGGTGTCCCCTGGGGGTCCCCGGGGGTCCCCACCGGCGTCCCCGGCGCGGCCAGGCCTGCATCGATGAGAACATGGAGGTGGTGCAGTTCCTGGTGGAGAGCGGCGCCGACGTCAACCAGGCCGACAACGAGGGCTGGACCCCCCTGCACGTGGCCGCCGCCTGCGGCTGCCGCCACATCGCCCAGTGAGAGCCCCGAAACAGCCCCGAAACAGCCCAAAAATACCCCAGGAACAGCCCAGAAACAGCCCAGGAACAGCCCAAAAAACACCCCAAAAACACCCCTTAGATACCCCAAAAACACCCCAAAAAACACCCCAAAAACCACTCCAGAAACTCCCCAGGACCTCCCCAGGAACACCTCAAAAACCACCCCAAAATCACCCCAAAAACTCCCCAAAAACACCCCTTAGATACCCCAGAAGCACCCCAAAAACACCCCAGAAACAGCCTAAAACACCCCAAAAAACACCCGGAAACACCTGAAAAACACCCCAAAAATACCCCCCAGAAACACCCCTGAGATACCCCAAAACCGGCCCTGGGACACCAAAACGGCCAAATCCGCCCCGAAAACCTCCCAAAACACCCAAAAACCTCCTGGAACACCCCAAAATCGCCCAAAACACCCAAAAACATCCTGAAACACCAAAAAACCTCCTGGAACACCCCAAAATCGCCCGAAACACCCCAAAATTGCCTGAAACACCCCAAAATTGCCCGAAACACCCCAAAATCACCCGAAACACCCCAAAATTGCCTGAAACACCCAAAAATTGCCCGAAACACCCTAAAATTGTCTGAAACACCCCAAAATCGCCCGAAACACCCCAAAATTGCCTGAAACACCCCAAAATTGCCCGAAACACCCCAAAACCTCCCGGAGCAGCCCGGCCCCACCAGGGACATCCCCGACCCAGCTCAAAGCGGCCCAAAGTGCCCCGAGCCCACCCCCAGAGCCCCGGCTGGGCTGAGCCGAGCCGGGCCTAGCTGAGCTGAGCTGAGCCGGGCCTAGCTGAGCCGGGCCTAGCCGAGCTGAGCCGGGCCTAGCTGAGCTGAGCTGAGCCGGGCCTAGCTGAGCCGGGCCTAGCCGAGCTGAGCCTAGCTGGACCAAGCCGGGTCGAGCCAGGCCTAACCGAGCTGAGCTGAGCCAGGCCTAGCCAGGCCCAGCCGAGCCCAGCTGAGCCCAGCCAGGCCCGGCCAAGCCCAGCCAGGCCGAGCCAGGCCCAGCCCAGCCCAGGCAGGCCCGGCCCGGCCTAGGCAGGCCCGGCACTAACCGGGGCCCTCGCAGGTACCTGCTGGAGCACGGCGCCGACGCCGCCGCCGTCACGAGCGACCTGGAGCTGCCGCTGGAGGTGGCCGAGGACGAGGCCCTGGAGGAGCTGCTGAGGGCGGAGCTGGAGCGCAGGGGTGGGCGGGGCCTCCCGGGGGGTGGGCGGGGCCTCCCGGGGGGTGGGCGGGGCCTGCAGGGGGTGGGCGGGGCCTGCGGGGGTGGGCGGGGCCTGCAGGGTGGTGGGCGGGACCTCCCGGGGTGGGCGGGGCCTGCAGGGGGTGGGCGGGGCATGTGGGGTGTGGGCGGGGCCCGTGGAGGATGGGCGGGGTCTGGGAAAGTGGGCGGGGCCTGCGGGGGTGGGCGGGGCTTTTTGTGGGAGGGTGGGCGGGGTCTGAGGAGGGAGTGGGCGGGGCCCGGGTGGAAATGGGGCGGGGCCCGAGGCTTTGTGGGCGGGGCTTCCGTGGGAGTGGGCGGGGCTGTGGGGGTGGGCGTGGCCTGGGCGGTTGGTGGGTGGGGCTTTGGGCGGGTGGGCGGGGCCTGTGTGAGAGTGGGCGTGGTTTGTGAGGTGGGCGGGGGCGGGTACTTGGTGGGCGGTGTTTGGGGTGGGCGTGGCCTAAGCGGTTGGTGGGTGTGGCCTGGGGAAGGTGGGCGGGCCCCTGGGGGTGGGCGGGGCTTCTGACAAGGGGCGGGGCTTGCGGGCGTGGGCGGGGCCTGCGGGGGAGAGAGAGTGGCTGGAGGAGGGGCCAGGGGTGGCCGGGCATGGCCAGGGCACGGCCAGGGGGGGTCAGGGCCCATCCAGGGTGGTCAGGGCCCATTCGGGGGTGGTCAGTGCCCGGCTGGACGGTCCGTGCCCTGCCCAGGGGGGGTCAGTGCCCAGGGGTGGTCAGTGCCCATCCAGGGGTGGTCAGTGCCCAGGGGGGGTCAATGCCCAGGGGCAGTCAGTGCCCATCTAGGGGCAGTCAGTGCCCGGCCGGACAGTCCGTGCCCATGCCCGGGGGGGTCAGTGCCCATCTAGGGGTGGTCAGTGCCCGGCCAGACAGTTTGTGCCATGCCCAGGGGGGGTCAGTGCCCAGGGGGGTCAGTGCCCATCTAGGGGCAGTCAGTGCCCGGCCGGACAGTCCGTGCCCATGCCCGGGGGGGTCAGTGCCCATCTCGGGGTGGTCAGTGCCCGGCCAGACAGTTTGTGCCATGCCCAGGGGGGGTCAGTGCCCAGGGGGGTCAGTGCCCACCCAGGGCGGTCAGTGCCCGGCCGGACAGTCCGTGCCATGCCCGGGGGGGTCAGTGCCCACCCAGAGCGGTCAGTGCCCGGCCGGACAGTCCGTGCCATGCCCAGGGGTGGACGTGGCGGCGGCCAAGCGCGCCGAGGAGGAGCGGATGCTGCGGGACACGCGCCTCTGGCTGGACTCGGGCCAGCTCCGCGACTGCCCGCACCCGGCCACCGGGGCCAGCGCCCTGCACGTGGCGGCCGCCAAGGGCTACATCGAGGTCATGAGGTCACACGGGGCAACTGCGGGGCCGTTCGGGGCCATCGGGGGGCACGGGGGGCTGGGGGGGGCATTGGGGGCTGGGGGGGCATTGGGGTCTGGGGTGGACATTGGGGGCTGGGGGGGCACGGGGGGCTGGGGTGGACATTGGGGGCTGGGGGGGCACGGGGGGCTGGGGTGGACATTGGGGGCTGGGGGGGCATTGGGGTCTGGGGTGGACATTGGGGGCTGGGGGGGCATTGGGGTCTGGGTGGGCATTGGGGGCTGGGGGGGCATTGGGGTCTGGGGTGGACATTGGGGGCTGGGGGGGCATTGGGGTCTGGGTGGGCATTGGGGTTGGGGTGGACATTGGGGTCTGGGGTGGACATTGGGGGCTGGGGTGGGCATTGGGGTCTGGGGGGTCACAGGGGTCTGGGGTGGACATTGGGGTCTCGGGCTTGAACTGCCCCCAGTGGGGTTTTAACCGAGCCAATGGGGTCGGGGTCTCCCCGGGCATTTTGGGGTCTCCCTGACAGGTTCGGGGTCTCCCTGGGTGTTTTGGGGTCACGTGATGGGTTTGGGGTCTCCCTGGGCATTTTGGGGTGACCCTGACGGGTTTGGGGTCTCTCTGGGTGTTTTGGGGTCACCCTGACTGGTTCGGGGTCTCCCTGGGCATTTTGGGGTCACCTGGCGGGTTCAGGGTCTCCGGGGCGTTTTGGGGTCACCTGACGGGTTTGGGGGTGTCCGGGCTGGCCCCAGGCTGCTGCTGGCCGCGGGCTACGACCCCGACGTGCGGGACAAGGACGGCTGGACCCCGCTGCACGCGGCCGCGCACTGGGGGGTGGAGGAGGCCTGCAGGGTGCTGGCCGAGCACCTGTGTGACATGAGCCCCCAAAACAACGTGGTGAGTTATGGGGGCACTTATGGGTCAGTTATGGGTCAGTTATGGGTCAGTTATGGGGTCAGTTATGGGTTAGTTATGGGTCAGTTATGGGGCACTTATGGGTCAGTTATGGGTCAGTTATGGGGTCAGTTATGGGGTCAGTTATGGGTCAGTTACGGGTCAGTTATGGGTCAGTTATGGGTCAGTTATGGGTCAGTTATGGGGTCAGTTATGGGTCAGTTATGGGGTCAGGGCTCCCTGCAGGGTGCTGGCGGAGCACCTGTGTGACATGAGCCCCCAAAACAATGTGGTGAGTTATGGGGGCACTTATGGGTCAGTTATGGGTCAGTTATGGGTCAGTTATGGGGTCAGTTATGGGTCAGTTATGGGGTCAGGGCTCCCTGCAGGGTGCTGGCGGAGCACCTGTGTGACATGAGCCCCCAAAACAACGTGGTGAGTTATGGGGCACTTATGGGTCAGTTATGGGGTCAGTTATGGGTTAGTTATGGGTCAGTTATGGGTCAGTTATGGGTCAGTTATGGGGTCAGTTATGGGTCAGTTATGGGTCAGTTATGGGGCACTTATGGGTCAGTTATGGGGTCAGTTATGGGTCAGTTATGGGTCAGTTATGGGTCAGTTATGGGGTCAGGGGTCCCTGCAGGGTGCTGGCCGAGCACCTGTGTGACATGAGCCCCCAAAATAACATGGTGAGGGTTACTTATGAGTCAGTTATGGGTCAGTTATGGGTTAGTTATGGGTCAGTTATGGGTCAGTTATGGGTCAGTTATGGGGTCAGTTATGGGTCAGTTATGGGTCAGTTATGGGGCACTTATGGGTCAGTTATGGGTCAGTTATGGGTCAGTTATGGGTCAGTTATGGGTCAGTTATGGGTCAGTTATGGGGTCAGTTATGGGTCAGTTATGGGTCAGTTATGGGTCAGTTATGGGTCAATTATGGGGTCAGTTATGGGTTAGTTATGGGTCAGTTATGGGGTCAGTTATGGGTCAGTTATGGGGTCAGTTATGGGTTAGTTATGGGTCAGTTATGGGGTCAGTTGTGGGTCAGTTATGGGGTCAGTTATGGGTTAGTTATGGGTCAGTTATGGGGTCAGTTGTGGGTCAGTTATGGGGTCAGTTATGGGTCAGTTATGGGTCAGTTATGGGTCAGTTATGGGGTCAGTTATGGGGTCAGTTATGGGTCAGTTATGGGGTCAGTTATGGGTCAGTTATGGGTCAGTTATGGGTCAGTTATGGGGTCAGTTATGGGGTCAGTTATGGGTCAGTTATGGGGTCAGTTATGGGTCAGTTATGGGTCAGTTATGGGGTCAGGGCTCCCTGCAGGGTGCTGGTGGAGCACCTGTGTGACATGAGCCCCCAAAATAACGTGGTGAGGGTTACTTATGGGTCAGTTATGGGTCAGTTATGGGGTCAGGGGGTGTCTGTGGGGTCAGTTATGGGGTCAGGGGGTGTCTATGGGGTCAGGGGTGTCTATGGGGTCAGTTATGGGTCAGTTATGGGGTCAGGGGTGTCTATGGGGTCAGTTACGGGGTTGCAGGGGTTTATGGGGTCAGGGGTGTCTATGGGGTCAGTTATGGGGTCATGGGGTGTCTATGGGGTCAGGGGTGTCTATGGGGTCAGTTATGGGTCAGTTATGGGGTCAGGGGGTGTCTATGGGGTCATTGGGGTTTATGGGGTCCCCTCCGTGTCCCCCCCCAGGGGCAGCGCCCCTGTGACCTGGCGGACGAGGAGACCCTGCCCCTGCTGGAGGAGCTGCAGCGGCGCCAGCACCACGTGAGACCCCCAAAAACCCCCCCGGGGACCCCCAAAATCTGCTCTGGGACCCCAAAAAACCCCCCCGGGACCCCCCAAATCTGCTCTGGGACCCCAAAAAACCCCCTGGGGACCCCCAAAATCTGCTGTGGGACCCCAAAAACCCCCCCGGGACCCCCAAAATCTGCTCTGGGACCCCAAAAACCCCCCCGGGACCCCCCAAATCTGCTCTGGGACCCCAAAAAACCCCCCCGGGACCCCCAAAATCTGCTCTGGGACCCCAAAAAAACCCCCTCGGGACCCCCCAAATCTGCTCTGGGACCCCAAAAACCCCCCCCGGGACCCCCAAAATCTGCTCTGGGACCCCAAAAACCCCCCCGGGACCCCCCAAAATCTGCTCTGGGACCCCAAAAACCCCCCCGGGACCCCCAAAATCTGCTCTGGGACCCCAAAAAAACCCCCTCGGGACCCCCCAAATCTGCTCTGGGACCCCAAAAAACCCCCCCCGGGACCCCCCAAATCTGCTCTGGGACCCCAAAAAAACCCCCTGGGGACCCCCAAAATCTGCTGTGGGACCCCAAAAACCCCCCCGGGACCCCCAAAATCTGCTGTGGGACCCCAAAAACCCCCCCGGGACCCCCAAAATCTCCCCAAATCCCCCCCCGGGACCCCCAAATCCCCCCCGGAGCCCCCTCCCCCCATTTTGGGGGTCCCCGAACCGGCTCTGGGGGGGTCCTGACCGCCCCTCCCCCCCCCAGCTCCGCAGCCAGAAGGACCCGGGGGCCCCTCCCCCCCCCCCGGCGCCGGACCCCGACGGAGCCCCCCCAGCCCCGGGGGGGGGCAAGCACCGACGGTGAGACCCAGGAACCCCAAAAAACCCCGAAAACCGCCCCAAAACCGGCCCCGGGAACCCCAAAAACACCTCCAGGAACCCCAAAAAACCCCCAAAACTGCACCAAAACCCCCCCCGGAACCCCAAAAACCACCCCAAACCCCCCCCCGGGACCCCAAAAACCCCCCCGGGAACCCCAAAAACCCTGAAAACTGCCCCAAAAATGGCCCCGGGAACCCCAAAAACACCTCCGGGAACCCCAAAAACCCCGAAACTGCACCAAAAATGGCCCCGGGAACCCCAAAAACACCTCCGGGAACCCCAAAAACCCCGAAACTGCACCAAAAGCGGCCCCGGGAACCCCAAAAACCCCCAAAACCGCCCCAAAATTCCCCCGGGAACCCCAAAAACCCCCGAAACTGCACCAAAACCCCCCGGGAACCCCAAAAACCCCGAAAACCACCCTAAAATCCCCCCTGGGAACCCCAAAAACCACCCCAGAACCCCCACGGGAACCCCAAAAACCTCCCCAAAAAACCCCAAAACTGCCCCAAACCCCCACGGGAACCCCAAAAACCCCAAAAAACCTCCCCAAAAAACCCCAAAACTGCCCCAAAATCCCCCTGGGAACCCCAAAAACGCCTCCGGGAAGCCCAAAAAAACCCAAAAACCCCCTCGGGAGCCCCAAAAACCCCAAAACCACCCCAAAAACGCCTCCAGGAACCCCAAAAAATCCCTAAAAACCGTCTCGGGAACCCCAGAAATCCCCGGTTTTCCCCCAAATCCCCATTTTTCCCCCCAAATCCCCGTTTTTGCCCAAAATCCCAGTTTTTCTCCCCAGAAGCTCCGTTATCCCCCCCAGTTCCCCGTTTTTGCCCAAAATCCGGTTTTTCTCCCCAGAAGCTCCGTTTATCCCCCCAATTCCCTGTTTTTGCCCAAAATCACGGTTTTTCTCCCCAGAAGCTCCGTTATCCCCCCCAGTTCCCCGTTTTTTCCCAAAATCGCCCTTTTTCGCCCCAGAAGCTCCATTTTTGCCCAAAATCGCCCTTTTTCTCCCCAGAAGCTCCGTTATCCCCCCAATTCCCCGTTTTTTCCCAAAATCGCCCTTTTTCACCCCAGAAGCTCCGTTTATCCCCCCAGTTCCCCGTTTTTGCCCAAAATCGCCCTTTTTCACCCCAGAAGCTCCATTTTTGCCCAAAATCCCGGTTTTTCACCCCAGAAGCTCCGTTTATCCCCCCAGTTCCCTGTTTTTGCCCAAAATCGCCCTTTTTCACCCCAGAAGCTCCATTTTTGCCCAAAATCCCGGTTTTTCTCCCCAGAAGCTCCGTGTGCCGCCGCAGCTCCCGGGAGAAGCTCCGGCTGCAGGCCCGGGACCGGGTGGGGGAGGGGCCGCGGCCGCCCCCCCTGAGCCCCCCGGGGGGGGGAGGGGAGCCCAGCAGCGACGAGGGGGGGGAGGAGAGCGACGGGGACCCCCCCCCCGCGGGGTGAGGGCGCCGCTTTGGGGCCAAAAACCGGGGTTTTGGGCAAAAAGGGGGGTTTGTGGGGGGAAAGGGGGAATTTGGGAAAAGGGGGGAATTTGGGGAAAAAGGGGGGTTTGGGGGAAAAACAGGAATTTGGGGGGAAAACGGGGATTTTGGGGAAAAAGGGGGATTTTGGGAAAAGGGGTTTGGGGGAAAAAATGGGGATTTGGGGGGAGAAAAAATGGGATTTTGGGAAAAAGGGGGATTTTGGGAAAAGGGGGATTTTGGGGGAAAAAAGGGGGGATTTTGGGGAAAAGGGGGTTTGGGGGAAAACAAGGATTTTGGGGTAAAAAGGGGGATTTGGGGGAAAAGGGGGGTTGGGGGGAAAAGGGGGATTTTGGGGGGCTCCAGGGGGGATTTCGGGAGGGGTCTGTGGATGGGGGAGGGGTCTCGATGGGGGAGGGGTCTCGATGGGGGAGGGGTCTCTCACTGCCCTCCCCTCCCCCCCCCAGACCCCCCCGAGGCTCCGCCCCCCAACGGCCCCTCCCCCCCGGCGCGGGTAAGGCCCCTCCCCCTCCCTCCCTGGCGGGGAAAAAGGGGCGGGGCCTCGGCCCGGCCCCGCCCCCACCCGCCCCCCCAGCCCCCCCCCCCCCGGGGGTCTCTGCAGGTCCGGCTCCCTGGGGGCGTGGCCCGGCCCCGCCCAGGCCCCGCCCCCCGCCCAGGCCCCGCCCCCCGTGCGCCGCTCCGCCTCCTCCCCGCGCCTGCAGGCCCCGCCCGCGGTGAGGCCCCGCCCCCCTCCGCCTGAGCCCCGCCCCTCCCCCCAACGAGCCGCGCCCCCTCCCCCTCCCCCCTCCCTCCATCACCGCCCCTTTTCCCCTCCCCCATGCAGGTTTCGGACCCTCCCGGCCGCCCCTCCCCCCCCCCAGCGCCCCCCCGAGGTGAGTCGGGGGTGGGGGGAGGGGAGGGGCTGAAGGGGGAGGGGCCAGAAGGGGGAGGGGCAAAAAGGGGGAGGGGCTAAAAGGGGAGGGGTGAAAAGGGGAGGGGTCAAAGGGGAGGGGCTAAAAGGGGGAGGGTCTGACACTGCCGCCCCTCCCCCCCCCAGCCCCCCTCCCCCCCGCCCAGCCCGGAGCCCCCCAGGACCCCCCCGAGCCGCGGGTGCGCAGGTGAGACCCCTCCCCCACCCCCCAGGGGGTCCCGAATCCCCCCAGACCCCCCTGGGACCCCCCCTGGGGAGCCCCCAAATCCCCCCAAAATCCCCCAAATCCCCCCAAATCCCCCCAAACCCCCCCAAATCCCCCCACCCCCCCCAGGCCGTTCCAGCCCCCGGCCCGGGACGAGGAGTCGGAGTCGCAGCGCAAGGCCCGGAGCCGCCTGATGCGGCAGGCGCGGAGAGCCACGCAGGTGCGCCCCGAAACCGCCCGGAATCGCCCCGAAACCGCCCCAAAACCGCCCCTGAAAGTGCCCCAAAACCGCCCGGAATCGCCCCAAAACCGGCCCTGAAAGTGCCCCAAAATCGCCCCAAAACTGCCCCGAAACCGCCCCTGAAAGTGCCCCAAAACTGCCCGGAATCGCCCCAAAACCGCCCCTGAAACTGCCCCGAAATCACCCCAAAACCGCCCCAAAACCACCCCTGATAGTGCCCCAAAATCACCCCAAAACCGCCCCGAAACCGCCCCTGAAAGTGCCCCAAAATCGCCCCAAAACCGCCCCGAAACCGCCCCTGAAAGTGCCCCAAAATCACCCCAAAACCGCCCCGAAACCGCCCCTGAAAGTGCCCCGAAACCGCCCGGAATCGCCCCGAAACTGCCCCGAAACCGCCCCTGAAACTGCCCCAAAACCGCCCGGAATCGCCCCAAAATCACCCCAAAACCGCCCCGAAACTGCCCCTTAAAGTGCCCCAAAATCACCCCCGGAATCGCCCCAAAACCGCCCCAAAACCGCCTGGAATCGCCCCGAAATCCGCCCCGAAATCCGCCCCTGAAACTGCCCGAAAATCGCCCCTGAAACCACCCTGAAAGTGCCCCAAAATCACCCCCAAAACCGCCCCTGAAAGTGCCCCAAAATCACCCCAAAACTGCCCTGAAATCACCCCTGAAACTGCCCTGAAATAGACCCAAAACCGCCCCTGAAACTGCCCCAAAATCACCCCCAAAACCGCCCCAAAACCGCCCGGAATCGCCCCAAAACCGCCCCAAAACTGCCCTGAAATCGCCCCGAAACTGCTCCGAAATCGCCCCAAAAACTTGAGACACCCAAAAACCGCCCCTGAACCACCCAGAGGCTGCCAAATCCCCCCAAAATCCCCCCAAAATCCCCCCAAAATCCCCCCAAATCGCCCAAATCCCACCCAAAATCCCCCCAAATTCCCAAAATTCCCCCAAAATCCCCCCAAATCCCCAAATTCACCCCAATCCCCTCCAAACCTTCCCATGGCCCTTCAGAAAGTCCCAAATCCCCTGAGTGACCCCGAGTGACCCTGAGTGACCCCTGGGTGACCCCTGGGTGACCCCTGAGTGACCCCTGAGTGACCCCGGAGTGACCCCAAGTGACCCCGAGTGACCCCCAAGTGACCCCTGAGTGACCCCTGAGTGACCCCTGAGTGACCCCAAGTGACCCCGAGTGACCCCCAAGTGACCCGAGTGATCCTGAGTGACCCCTGAGTGACCCCTGAGTGACCCTGACCCCTGAGTGACCCCTGAGTGACCCTGAGTGACCCCTGAGTGACCCTGACCCCAAGTGACCCGAGTGACCCCTGAGTGACCCCTGACCCCTGGGTGACCCCTGACCCCCGAGTGACCCCGAGTGACGCCAAGTGACCCCTGGGTGACCCCTGACCCCTGGGTGACCCCTGACCCCCGAGTGACCCCTGAGTGACCCCGAGTGACCCCTGAGTGACCCCTGACCCCTGGGTGACCCCTGAGTGACCCCTGACCCCCGAGTGACCCCGAGTGACCCCTGACCCCTGGGTGACCCCTGAGTGACCCCTGACCCCCGAGTGACCCCGAGTGACCCCTGACCCCTGTGTGACCCCTGGGTGACCCCTGACCCCCGAGTGACCCCGGCCCCGCCCAGGGCGTGACCCTGACGGAGCTGAGGGCAGCGGAGCAGGGGATTGGCCGAGCCGCCGAGGGGCGTGGCCAGGAGCAGCCAATCAGGGACGAGGGGAGGCGCGACCCGGCCGTGAGACTTTTTGGGGAGGGGTCCTGGGGGGGTCCTGGGGGGGTTTTGGGGGATTTTGGGGGGGGTTTGGGAGGATCTGGGGGGCCCTTGGGAAAATTTGGGGGTCCTGGGGGGGTCCTGGGGGAAATTTGGGGGATTTTGGGGGGAATTTGGGGGATTTTGGGGGGGTTTGGGAGGGTCTGGGGGGCCCTTGGGGGGTTTTGGGGGTCCCTGAGGGGGTCCTGGGGGGGAATTTGGGGGATTTTAGGAGGGTCTCGGGGCCCCTCGGGGGAATTTGGGGGTCCCGGAGCAGTTTCGAGGAGGTTTCGGGGTCTCAGGAAGGTCCTGGGGGGGTTTTGGAGGTCCTGGGGGGGTTTTGGGGGTCCTGAGGGGCTTTTGGGGGTCCTGGAGGGGTTTTGGGGGTCCCTGAGGGGCTTTTGGGGGTCCCTGAGGGGCTTTTGGGGGTCCCTGTGGGTCTCCCCCTTTCCTCACCGCCCCCTCCCCCACCCCAGGACCCTCCCCGGCTCCCCGCCCCCCCCCGCGCCGGTGACCAAAGGTGGGTGACCCCTCCCCCATTTCCCCTCCCCCTCCCCAAATCCTCCCCTCCCCCCCCCATCAGGACCCCCCCCAATTGAATTTGGGGGGTCCTGGGGGGGGGGGTCCCGACCCCTCCCCCCAAAACCGCTTTGGGTCCCTCAGGGCCGGAGCCGCCGCAGCCCCCGGGGGGGCGGAGCCTGTCCCAGGTGAGGGGGGGGGGTCGGGGGGAGGGGTGGGGGAGGGGGGGGACCCCAAAACACCCGCAGGACCCCCCCCAACCTCTGTGCCCCTCCCCCACCCAGGGCTCAGAGAGCGACGGGCCCGAGGACGCCCCTCCCCCACCCAGGTATTGGGGGGCTGGGGGGGGGTTTGGGGGGTCCTGGGGAGCTTTGGGGGGGGGGGGCTGGGGGGGATTTGGGGGGGTCCGAGGGGTGCTGGGATGATTTGGGGAGCTCTGGCGGGGTCTCAGGAGGGTCTGGGGGTGATTTGGGGGGGGGGTCGCAGCCCCCCCTAACGCCCCTCCCCCCTCCCCCACAGCCGTGCCCCTCCCCCCCCCCAACGGCCTCCGGCCCCCCCCCGGCCCCGCCCTTCGATTACCAACAGGTGAGGCCTTTTTTGGGGGGGGGTGGGGGCGGATTTTGGGGGGGGGGTCCGCCCCCAGGTCGGGGCACAGCTGGAGCCCCTCCCCCCCGCGCGCCCCCCTCCCCCAGCTGTTCCAGGAGCTTTGGGTGGAAAACGAGCGGATTCGGGAGCAGCTGCAGGAGGCGGAGCTGGCGCTGACCCAGAGCCGGCTGGAGCTCGAGAGGGTCACTCAGGTCAGGGGTCACTCAGGGCTCGGTGGTCACTGGCCGGAGGGTCACGCGTGCCCCCCCAAACACGCGGGACCCCCCTTTTTGCCCCCCCCACCAGCGGCAGGAGCGCAGCGCGGAGCGTCCGGCCCGGCTGGAGCTGGAGAGATTCGTGAGTGACCCCCAGGAAAACACCCCGGGACCCCCAGAACCCCACCAAGACCCTTCGCACTCAGCGCCGTTTCCTCCTCGCGCTTCCTGACGTTTTCCCCCCTCACGTTTCCCTTTTCCCCTCACGTTTCCCCCCCTTTTTACCCCTCACGCTTCCCGCCCTTTCCTCCCCTCACCTTTCTCTTTTCTCCCCTCACATTTCCCTCCCTTTTCTCTCCTCACCTTTCCCACTCTTTTTGTTCCCCCTCACGTTTCTCACCCTTTTCTACCCTTATGTTTCTCACTCTTTTCCCCCCTCACCTTTCCCTCCCTTTTCCCCCCTCACGCTTCCCGCCCTTTCCTCCCCTCACACTTCCCGCTCTTCTTCCCCCTCACCTTTCCCTCCCTTTTCCCCATTTCCCACCCTTTTTCCCTTCAAATTTCTTATCCTTTTCCCCCCTCACGTTTCCCTTCCTTTTCCCCCCTCACCTTTCCCACTCTTCTTCCCCCTCACGTTTCCCTCCCTTTTTGTCGTCCCTCACGTTTCCCGCCCTTTTCTTCCCTCACCTTTCCCGCTTTTTCCCCCTCCCGTTTCCCACCCTTTTACTCCCTCACGCTTCCTTCCCTTTTCCCCATTTTCACCCTTTTTCCCTTCAAATTTCTTATCCTTTTCCCCTCACATTTCCCTTCCTTTTCCCCCCTCACCTTTCCCACTCTTTTTCCCCCTCACGTTTCCCTCCCTTTTTGTCCCCCCTCACATTTCCCGCCCTTTTCTCCCCTCACAATTCCCGCTCTTTTTCCCCCCTCACATTTCCCTCCCTTTTACTCCCTCACGCTTCCTTCCCTTTTCCCCATTTCCCACCCTTTTTCCCTTCAAATTTCTTATCCTTTTCCCCCCTCACCTTTCCCTCCCTTTTCTCCCCTCACTTTTCTCTTTTCTCCCCTCACGTTTCCCGCCCTTTTTTCCCCTCACGATTCCCTCCCTTTTTGTCCCCCCTCACATTTCCCTCCCTTTTCCCCTCCCCTTTCCTTCCCTTTTCCCCCCTCACGTTTCCCGCCCTTTTCCCCCCTCCCCTTTCCCGCCCTTTTCCCCCCTCACCATTTCCTGCCATTTTTCCCTTCTCATTTTGCCATTTTTTTCCCCAAACCCCTCCCCTCACGTTCTCCCCCCTCTGTGCCCCCCAGGAGCGCCGGGCGCTGGAGCTGAAGGCGGCTGAGCTGGAGGAGGAGCTGAAGGTGAACTTGGGGAGGAAGGTTGAGACCCCCCCCAACGCCTCCCCAAATTCCGGAGGGGTCTTCGGAGGTTTGGGGCGGTTTTGGGGGAAACCTTTGACCCACCTGGACCCTCCCAGGCTCTCTCGGACCTCCGGGCCGACAACCAGAGGCTCAAGGATGAGAACGCGGCGCTGATCAGGGTCATCAGCAAACTCTCCAAGTGACCCCCCCGGGACCCCTCAGGGGGACCCAGAACCCCCCCCAGGACCCCCCCAAATCCCCCCAAATCCCCTCCCCCCATATGGGGGCGGAGCCAAACGTGCTGAGGGCGTGGCCAAAAGGAGCGGGCGGGGCCGATGCCGTGGGGGGCGTGGCCAAAAGGGGGCGTGGCCAATTTCGTTGCACTGACGTGGAAGCGGCCAAAGGGGGCGTGGCCAAAAGGGGGGCGTGGTCTGCGAGCACCAGGCCCCGCCCCCACCTCTCCCCGCATGCCAATCACTCACCGTTCGTCCAATCAGAGCGCGGGCCTGGGGCGGGGCCTCGCCGCGCCCCGCCCATTCCCCCCCACCCTGCCCCTCCCCCCCCCGTGCAAATATTTTTGTGGGAAAAAAAAAAGGAAAAAAAAAAAAAAGGAAAATGATTAAAAAAAGGAGAAGTGTGGGGGAGGGGCACAGACGAGGTGTGAGTTTTTTATATAAATATATTTATGGAGCTCTGTGGGTACAAATTCCCCTCCCCCACCCCTGCCCCACCCCCACCCCAGCCCCTCCCCCACCCACCCACCACTCTGGCCCCGCTTTTTTTTTTTTTTTTGTCCTTTTCTGGTTTTTTTTTGTTGTTTTTTGGGTTTTTTTTTTCCTTCTTTATTCTGTCCAAAAAAAGGTTAAAAAAGAGAGAAGGGGGTGGGGGGCGGGGGGGGGGGAGGGGGGAAGGGGGGAGGGGCGACTTTTACCTGCAAAGAGACGTGGGGGGAGGGGGCGGGCGGGGGAAGGGGTTCGAGGAGGGGGGGGGGAGGGGAGCGGGTGGGGGATGGGGGGAGGTGGAAATAAATTAAATACGAACCAAAAAAAGGGGGATTTGAGCAGCGCAAAGACCCAGGGGAGGAGGAGGAGGAGCGGCGGCGGCGGCGGCGGAGTCCCCGAGCCCCCCCCCCGGGGCGGTTGTGGGGCGCAGGGGGGGCCCCCCGAGTCTGATGTGGGGCTGGAATTCCAAGAAGGAAGGGGGGGGGGAAGGATGGGGGGGGGGGGGGCTCCGTGTGCGGGTCCCGGGGGGGCCTCTCCGTGGCGTTGAGGCTCCGTGTGGGGCGGGGCCGCGGGCTGGGGGTCTCTCCTCCGTGGGTCTCTCCTCCGTGGGGCGGGCGGGGGTCTCTCCGTGGGGCGGCGGCGCCGGGGGGGGGGGACGAGACCTCGGCAGCAGGAAGAAGAGAGAGAAACTGAGGCACGGTTAAAAATCGGGGGGGTGGGGTGGGGGGAGGACGGGACCCTCTGCCCCCCAAGCAGAGGCCCTGCCCCACACACAGGTCCGAGCTCTGCCCCACAAGTCCCACCCTCGATCCCCTCCCCTGATCGCTGCTGAGGGGGGAAGAGAAGTTATGGGGCAGCGGGGAGGGCGGCGGCGGCTCGGTCAGTGGGGCGGCTCCGGGCCCCACAAGTCGCCCCCTCCCCACCCCAAATCCCCCGGCGGTGGCTGCTGAGGGGCAAGAGGTGGTTATGGGGCAGCTCCGGGCCCCACAAGTCGCTCCCCCACCCCAAGTTCCCCCCGCGGTGGCTGCTGAGGGGCGAGAGAACGCCGTGGGGCGGGCGTGGGGCGGCTCCGGGCCCCACAAGTCGCTCCCCGGCCCGGGGGAGCAGGGAGGAGGAGGTGGCCGGGGCTCGGTGTGGGTCAGATGTGGGGCAGGGCCGCCAGGCTCTGCCGGCAGTCGATGGCGCCGCGGTCGGGCCCGGTGAAGGTGAGGGGCAGCCCCCCCAGGAAGCGGCGGCGCTCGGGGGGCTCCAGCCCCATAAGTGGGCCCAGCTGGGCCGTCGGCAGCGCCGGGCGGTAGCTGGGGAGAGAAGGAGGTCAGGGCGGGGGCCGGGGGCACCCGGGGGGCACCCGCGGCCCCCAAAGGACAGGGGGAGGGGGCTCAGCCCCACGGAACGGGGAGCGGCCCCACGGCGGTGGGGCTCAGCCCCACGGAAAGGGGTTCGACCCCACGGGGAGGGACGCGGCCCCACATCGGGTGGGGCTCAGCCCCACGGAGGGGTTGTGGCCCCGCAGTGAGAGGCTCAGCCCCGTATCGGAGGGCTCAGCCCCATAGAAAGGGGTGGGACCCCATAATGGGGGGCTCAGCCCCATAGAAAGGGGTGGGACCCCATAATGGAGGGCTCAGCCCCATAGAAAGGGGTGCGACCCCATAATGGGGGGCTCAGCCCCATAGAAAGGGGTGCGACCCCATAATGGGGGGCTCAGCCCCATAGAAAGGGGTGGGACCCCACAGAGAGGGGTGAGGCCCTGTACCAGAGAGCTCAGCCCCACAGTGAGGGACCCAGCCCCATAGACGGGGAGCCAGCCCCACATCGGGGGGTTCAGCCCCATATTTGGGGAGCCAGCCCCATAAACGGGGAGCCAGCCCCACATCGGGGGGTTCAGCCCCATATTTGGGGAGCCAGCCCCATAAACGGGGTCTCAGCCCCACATCAGGGGTTCAGCCCCACAGAAGGGGGGGGTGACCCCACAGGGCTCGGGCGGGGCAGTCAGTGGGGCACAGCCCCCTAAGTATGGGGGGGTCACAGCCCTGTTAAGGGGGGACACGGCCCCATAGGGCTGAAGTGACCCCCTAAGTGGGGGCTCAGCAGGACCCCCGCCCCAATGTGGGGCAGAAACGGGGGTTCCACAGCCCCAGTGTGGGGCACAAATAAGGGGGGGACTGCCCTGCTCTGGGCCCCATGTGGGGCAGCGCGGGGGGTTCCTCCACCCCACATATGGGGCAGAACCGGGGTTCATATGGGGCACACTGGGGTTCCTCCACCCCACATTGTGGGGCACACCGGGGTCCCTCCACCCCACATATGGGGCAGAACCGGGGCTCATATGGGGCACACCGGGGTCCCTCCACCCCATATGGGGCACACCGGGGTCCCTCCACCCCCTATATGGGGCACACTGGGGTCCCTCCACCCCACATACGGGGCACACCAGGGTCCCTCCACCCCATATGGGGCACACCGGGGTCCCTCCACCCCATATGGGGCACACCGGGGTCCCTCCACCCCCTATATGGGGCACACTGGGGTCCCTCCACCCCACATGTGGGGCACACCAAGGTCCCTCCACCCCACATATGGGGCACACCGGGGTCCCTCCACCCCATATGGGGCACACTGGGGTCCCTCCACCCCACATACGGGGCACACCAGGGTCCCTCCACCCCATATGGGGCACACCAGGGTCCCTCCACCCCATATGGGGCACACCAGGGTCCCTCCACCCCATACAGGGCACACCGGGGTCCCTCCACCCCATACGGGGCAGAACCGGGGTCCCCTCCCCACACAAGGACCCCGGCGCTCCCCTGCCCATCCGTGGGGTCCCCCCCACAAACGCCCCCCATAAACCGGGGGGGTCCCTGGCCCCGGCCCGGCCCCGTGGGGCGGAACCCCCCCGGCCCCCGACTCACCTGCGCCCCCCGCCCCGCGCCCCCCACGCGCCCCCGGCCCCACCTACGCCTTGAGGATGGCGCGCAGGGCCCGGCGCCGCTCGCGCTCGGCGAAGAGGTCGATGAGGCGCGGGCCCATGGCCGGGGCCGAGCCGTGCAGGCGGAAGAAGCGGCTGTAGAGCCCCAGAGCCCAGGCGGCCCTGAGGGCCAGCGCGTGAGCCACGGCCGGGTCCGAGCGCAGCGCCGGCGGCAGCAGCGCCAGCTCCGTGGTCAGCTCTGGGGGCACGGGGGGGCACGGGTCAGTGGGGTGGGCATTGGGGTCAGTGGGGACAGCAGCGCCAGCTCCGTGGTCAGCTCTGGGGGCACAGGGGGCAGTGGGGTCAGTGGGGTGGGCATTGGGGTCAGTGGGGACAGTGGGGGCAGTGGGGTGGGCATTGGGGTCAGTGGGGACAGTGGGGTGGGCATTGGGGTCAGTGGGGGCAGTGCGGTGGGCATTGGGGTCAGTGGGGGCAGTGGGGGCAGCAGCGCCAGCTCAGTGGTCAGCTCTGGGGGCACAGGGGGGCACGGGTCAGTGGGGTGGGCATTGGGGTCAGTGGGGTGGGCATTGGGGTCAGTGGGGTGGGCACTGGGGTCAGTGGGGGCACTGGGGGCAGCAGCGCCAGCTCCGTGGTCAGCTCTGGGGGCACAGGGGGGCACAGGTCAGTGGGGTCAGTGGGGTGGGCATTGGGGTCAGTGGGGTCAGTGGGGGCAGCAGCGCCAGCTCCGTGGTCAGCTCTGGGGGGCACGGGGGGGCATGGGTCAGTGGGGTGGGCATTGGGGTCAGTGGGGTGGGCATTGGGGTCAGTGGGGACAGCAGCGCCAGCTCCGTGGTCAGCTCTGGGGGCACAGGGGGGCACGGGTCAGTGGGGGCAGTGGGGTGGGCATTGGGGTCAGTGTGGGCACTGGGGACAGCAGCGCCAGCTCCGTGGTCAGCTCTGGGGGCACAGGGGGGCATGGGTCAGGGGGGTCAGTGGGGGCAGTGGGGTGGGCACTGGGGCAGCAGCGCCAGCTCCGTGGTCAGCTCTGGGGGCACAGGGGGCAGTGGGGTCAGTGGGGTGGGCATTGGGGTCAGTGGGAGCAGTGGGGTGGGCATTGGGGTCAGCGGGGGCACTGGGGGCAGCAGCGCCAGCTCCGTGGTCAGCTCTGGGGGCACAGGGGGGCATGGGTCAGTGGGGTCAGTGGGGTGGGCATTGGGGTCAGTGGGGACAGTGGGGTGGGCATTGGGGTCAGTGGGGGCACTGGGGACAGCAGCACCAGCTCCGTGGTCAGCTCTGGGGGCACGGGGGGCAGTGGGGTCAGTGGGGTGGGCATTGGGGTCAGTGGGGACAGTGGGGTGGGCATTGGGGTCAGTGGGGTCAGTGGGGTGGGCATTGGGGTCAGTGGGGCACTGGGGGCAGCAGCGCCAGCTCCGTGGTCAGCTCTGGGGGCACGGGGGGGCATGGGTCAGTGGGGTGGGCATTGGGGTCAGTGGGGACAGTGGGGTGGGCATTGGGGTCAGTGGGGTCAGTGGGGGCAGCAGCGCCAGCTCAGTGGTCAGCTCTGGGGGCACAGGGGGGGCACGGGTCAGTGGGGTGGGCACTGGGGTCAGTGGGGTCAGTGGGGTGGGCATTGGGGTCAGTGGGGTGGGCATTGGGGTCAGTGGGGACAGCAGCGCCAGCTCCGTGGTCAGCTCTGGGGGCACAGGGGGGCACGGGTCAGTGGGGTGGGCACTGGGGTCAGTGGGGTCAGTGGGGTGGGCATTGGGGTCAGTGGGGTCAGTGGGGTGGGCACTGGGGGGGCAGTGTGGGCACTGGGGGCAGCAGCGCCAGCTCAGTGGTCAGCTCTGGGGGCACGGGGGGCAGTGGGGTCAGTGGGGTGGGCATTGGGGTCAGTGGGGACAGTGGGGTGGGCATTGGGGTCAGTGGGGTCAGTGGGGGCAGCAGCGCCAGCTCAGTGGTCAGCTCTGGGGGCACAGGGGGCACGGGTCAGTGGGGTGGGCATTGGGGTCAGTGGGGGCAGTGGGGTGGGCATTGGGGTCAGTGGGGTCAGTGGGGACAGCAGCGCCAGCTCCGTGGTCAGCTCTGGGGGCACAGGGGGGCACGGGTCAGTGGGGGCAGTGGGGTGGGCATTGGGGTCAGTGGGGCACTGGGGGCAGCAGCGCCAGCTCCGTGGTCAGCTCTGGGGGGCACGGGGGGGCATGGGTCAGTGGGGTGGGCACTGGGGTCAGTGGGGTCAGTGGGGTGGGCACTGCGGGGTCAGTGGGGGCAGCGGCGGCAGCAGCGCCAGCTCCATGGTCAGCTCTGGGGGGCACAGGGGGCAGTGGGGTCAGTGGGGTGGGCATTGGGGTCAGTGGGGGCAGTGGGGTGGGCACTGGGGGGGCAG
>NW_027183579.1:165196-211468 GCF_041296385.1 Aphelocoma coerulescens
CTAACCCCGTTTCTCCTCTCCCTCACCTTCCCACAGCCCGGCACCTTCCCAAATCCCCAGATCCCGATGGATTTCACCCCTTCCTGCCCCTCAGTGCCACACCCGGGCACACCTGGGCACACCTGGGCACACCGGTGACCCCGTATCTCCTCTCCCTCACCTTCCCACACTCCAGAACCTCCCCAGACCCCAAAATCTCGATGGATTTCATCCCTTCCACCCCCTCAGTGCCACACCTGGGCACACCTGGGCACGCAGGTGAGCCCATATCTCCTCTCCCTCACCTTCCCGCAGCCCGGCACCTTCCCAAATCCCCAGATCCCGATGGAATTGACCCTTCCTGCCCCTCCCTCGGCACACCTGGGCACACCTGGGGCACACCTGGGCACGCAGGTGACCCCGTTCCTCCATCCCCTCACCTTGCCGCACCCCGGCACCTCCCCCAGACCCCAAAATCTCGATGGAATTGATCCATCCAACACCCCTTCCTGCCCCTCAGTGCCACACCTGGGCACACCTGGGCACGCAGGTGACCCCGTTTCTCCTCTCCCTCACCTTCCCACAGCCCAGAACCTTCCCAGACCCCAAAATCTTGATGGATTTCATCCCTTCCACCCCCTCAATGCCACACCCGGGCACACCTGGGCACACCCGGGCACACCTGGGCACGCAGGTAACCCCGTTTCTCCCCTCCCCTCACCTTCCCACAGCCCAGCACCTCCCCAGACCCCAAAATCCCGATGGAATTGATCCATCCCACACCCCTTTTACCCCCTCAGTGCCACACCCGGGCACACCCGGGCACACCTGGGCACGCAGGTAACCCCGTTCCTCCATGCCCTCACCTTGCCGCAGCCCGGCACCTCCTCAGACCCCAAAATCCCGATGGAATTGATCCATCCCACACCCCTTCCTGCCCCTCAGTGCCACACCCGGGCACACCTGGGCACACCTGGGCACACCCGGGCACACCTGGGCAGGCAGGTGACCCCGTTCCTCCATGCCCTCACCTTGCCGCACCCCGGCACCTCCCCAGACCCCAAAATCCCGATGGAATTGATCCATCCCACACCCCTTTTACCCCCTTAGTGCCACACCCGGGCACACCCGGGCACACCTGGGCACGCAGGTGACCCCGTTCCTCCATCCCCCTCACCTTGCTGCAGCCCGGCACCTCCCCAGACCCCAAAATCCCGATGGAATTGATCCATCCCACACCCCTTTTACCCCCTTAGTGCCACACCTGGGCACACCTGGGCACGCAGGTGACCCCGTTTCTCCTCTCCCTCACCTTCCCACAGCCCAGAACCTTCCCAGACCCCAAAATCTTGATGGATTTCATCCCTTCCACCCCCCTCAGTGCCACACCCCTGGCACACCTGGGGCACACCTGGGGCACACCCGGGCACGCAGGTGACCCCGTTCCTCCATGGCCTCACCTTGCCGCAGCCCGGCACCTCGACGCCGTCCACGGGCCGCGGGATCTCGATGGATTTGACGGTGCCGTACTTGCCGCACTCGTCGCGCACGTCCTCGACGATCTCCTCGTACTCCTCGTCGTCCAGCAGCTCCTCGGGCAGCACCATGTTGAGCAGGCACAGCACCTCGGTGGGGTGCCCGCCCATCTGCACCTGGGAGCTCATCAGCCCCGGCACCTGCAGCGTCACCGCGTCTGGTTGATGGTGCTCTGCGGGGGGGGGAGGGGAGGGGAGGGGAAAAAGGGGGGTGGGGGAGGGGGAAAGGGGGGAAAAAATGGGGGGGGGGGATGGGGGGAAGGGGGGGAAGAATGGGGGGAAAAGGGGGGAAGAATGGGGGGAAGAATGGGGGGAAGAATGGGGGGAAATGGGGGGAAGAATGGGGGGAAGAATGGGGGGAAGAATGGGGGGGAAAAGGGGGGAAGAATGGGGGGAAAAGGGGGGGAAGAATGGGGGGAAGAATGCGGGGAAATGGGGGGAAATGGGGGGAAGAATGCGGGGAAATGGGGGGGAAAAATGGGGGGAAGAATGGGGGGAAGAATGGGGGGAAGAATGGGGGGAAGAATGGGGGGGAAAGGGGGGGGAAATAGGAGGAAAAATGGGGGGAAAAAGGGGGTGAAAGGGGGGAAATAGGAGGAAAAAATGGGGGGAAAAAAGGGGGGGAAATAGGAAAAAAGGGGGGAAATAGGGGGAAAAAATGGGGGGGAAAATGGGGGGGGAAATAGAAAAAATGGGGGGAAGAATGGGGGAAAAAATGGGGGAAAAAAGGGGGGAAAAAAGGGGGGAAATGGGGGGAAAAAATGGGGAAAAAGGGGGGGAAATGGGGGAAAAAATGGGGAAAAAGGGGGGAAAAAGGGGGGGTGGGGGAGGGGGAAAGGGGGGAAATAATGGGGGGGGGATGGGGGGAAAAGGGGGGGAAGAATGGGGGGGGAAATGGGGGAAAGAATGGGGGAATGAATGGGGGGAAGAATGGGGGGAAGAATGGGGGGGGAAAGGGGGGAAAATGGGGGAAAAGGGGGGGGGAAATAGGAGGAAAAATGGGGGGAAAAAGGGGGGGAAATAGGAAAAAAGGGGGGGAAATAGGGGGAAAAAATGGGGGGAAAAGGGGGGGGGGAAATAGAAAAAATGGGGGGAAGAATGGGGGAAAAAAGGGGGGAAAAAAGGGGGGAAAAAAGGGGGGAAATGGGGGAAAAAATGGGGAAAAAGGGGGGAAATGGGGGAAAAATGGGGAAAAAAGGGGGGGAAAAGGGGGGGAAAAAGGGGGGAAATAGGGAAAAAAGGGAGGAAAAAGGGTGAAAAAATGGAGGGAAAATGGGGGGGAAAGAGGGGGAAAATGGGGGAGAAGGGGGGGAAAAGGGGGGAAAAGGGGGGAGAAAAGGGGGGAGAAAAGGGGGGAGAAAAGGGGGGAAAAAAGGGGGGAAAAAAGGGGGGAAAAAGGGGGGAAAAAAGGGGGGAAAAAAGGGGGGAAAAAGGGGGGAAAAAGGGGGGGAAAAAGGGGGAAATAGGGAAAAAAGGGAGGAAAAAAGGGTGAAAAAAATGGAGGGAAAATGGGGGAGAAAGAGGGGAAAATGGGGGAGAAGGGGGGGAAAAGGGGGGAAAAGGGGGGAGAAAAGGGGGGAAAAAAGGGGGGAAAAAAGGGGGGAAAAAAGGGGGGAAAATGGAGAGGAAATGGAGGGGAATAGGGGAAAAATGGGGGAAAAAAGGGGGGAAATAGGGGAAAATGGGGGGAAAATGGAGGAAAAAATGGGGGGAAAAAAGGGAAAAAATGGGGGGAAATAGGAGAAAAATGGAGGAAAAAAGAGGGAAAACAAGGGGGAAAAAGGGGGGAAGGGAGAAAATGGGGGGGAAGGGGGGAAATAGGAGGAAAAAATGGGGGGAAAAAAGGGGGGAAATAGAGAAAAAAGGGGGAAAAAAGGGGGGAAAAGGGGGGAAATAGGGGGAAAAAGGGGGGAAGGGGGGGAAGGCGGAGAAAAGGGGGAGAAAAGGGGGAGAAAAAAGAGGGAAAAGAGAGAAAAAAAGGGGAAAAAAGGAGGAATGGGGAAAAAATGGGGGAAAATTTTAAAAAAATAGGGAGAAAAAAGGCAAATAAAAAAATGGGGGGAAACAAAAAAAAGGAAGAAAAATTAAAAAAAAAATGCGGAAAAAATGGGAGGAAATACAAAAAAATGGGGGGAAAAATGGAAAAATGGGGGAAAACAAAAAAAATTGGGGAAAAAATGGGGGAAAACCCCAAAAAATAATGGGAGAAAATAAAAAAGAATGGCAGCAAACACAAAAACAAAGGGAGAAAAAAATGAGGAAAATCCAAAGAAAATAAGGAAACGACGGAAAATAAAAATGACGAGAAACGAAGAAGAAATGGGGGGAAACCAAAAAGAAACGGGGGTCACCATCCCTGCCCCGGGTGAGGCCCCACGGGGCCACCTGGGGACCCCCCCCGAGAGCCCCCAGACCCCCAAAAAACACCCCCAAAAACCACCCCCAAACCCCCCCAAAAAAATCACCCCAAATGCCCCAAAACCACCCCCAAATGCCCCAAAAATTCACCCCAAATCCCCCAGAAAAACACCCCCAAATCCCCCAGAAAAACACCCCCAAATCCCCCCAAAAAACCACCCCAAATCCCTCAAAAACCACCCCCAAACCCCCCAAAAAATCACCCCAAATCCCCAAAAAACCACCCCCAAATTTCCCCCAAACCCCCCCAAAAACACCCCCAAATCCCCAAAACCCCCCCAATCCCCCCAAAAAAACCACCCCCAGACCCCCCAAACAATCCCAATTCCCCCCCAAAATCCCCCCCAGAACCCCCCAAAACCCAACCCCAATCCCCCCAAAAACAACTCCAAGACCCCCCCAAAATTTGAGCTCCCCCAAACCCCCCCAGACCCCTCCCCAAATCCCCCTCCCAAGCTCTTCTTGACCCCAAATCCACCCCAAATCCCCCCCAAATCCGCCCCAAACCCCCCCAAATCCCTCTCTGGGGGGGGTCCCACGGGGTCTCAGCCCCCCCAGATTTTTTGGGGGGGCTCCCCGGCCCCCCCGGGGGGTTTTGGGGAGGGGTCTCCCCGCTCACCAGGGTGGCGTTCTTGGCCCCCACGCTCGCCCGCTGCACCAGCAGCTTCTTGTCCCCGAGCTGCATCCCATTGAGCCCCGCGATGGCCTGGGGGGGCCGGGGGGGGGTCAGCGGGGCCGGGGGGGTCGGGGGGACCCCCACCCCAAACCTGGGGGGGGGCCGCGACCCCCGGGGACCCCCCCAGAGGGGAATTCAGGGGCGCTCTGGGGCCGTTTCCGTGGGGGGTTTTGAGGCTGGGGGATTTGGGGTCGCTTTGGGGTGGGTTTTTGGGGTTGCCCAGGTGAGTTTGGGGCTGGTTTTGGGGGGATTTTGGGGGGTGGTTTTAGGGGATTTGTTGGGATTTTGGGGTTGTTTTGAGGGATTTTGGGGCTGTTTTGAGGGATTTTGGGGCCGTTTTGAAGGATTTTCCTGCGATTTTTAGGGGATTTTGGTCCCATTTTTAAGAGATTTTGGTCCCATTTTTAGGGGGTTTTGGTTCCATTTTTAGAGGATTTCGGTCCCATTTTTAGAGGATTTCGGTGCCAGTTTTAGGGGGTTTTCGTCCCATTTTTAGGGGGTTTTGGTGCTGTTTCCAAAGGGATTTTGGGGGTTTCTGGGGCTGCCGACTCAGGGATCGTTTTGGGGCCCTCAGGGGTGGTTTTGGGGGTGGTTTCGGGGCTCATTTCAGGCCCTCGGGGCTCATTTCGGGGGTGGTTTCGGGGCTCATTTCGGGGCCCTCAGGGCTCATTTTGGGGCTCTCAGGGCTCATTTTGGGGCTCATTTCGGGGCTCATTTCGGTGGTGGTTTTGGGGCTCATTTCGGGACTCTCAGGGCTCATTTTGGGGCTCGTTTCGGGGCCCTCAGGCCTCATTTCAGGGCTCATTTCAGAGGTGGTTTGGGACTCGTTCGGGGCTCGTTTCGGGGCTGTTTCAGGGGTGGTTCTGGGCTCGTTTCGGGGCTGTTTCAGGGGTGGTTCTGGGCTCGTTTCGGGGCTGTTTCAGGGGTGGTTCGGGGCTCATTTCGGGGCTGTTTCAGGGGTGGTTCTGGGCTCGTTTCGGGGCTGTTTCAGGGGTGGTTCTGGGCTCGTTTCGGGGCTGTTTCAGGGGTGGTTCTGGGGTCGTTTCGGGGCTGTTTCAGGGGTGGTTCTGGGCTCATTTCGGGGCTGTTTCAGGGGTGGTTTGGGGCTCGTTTCGGGGCTGTTTCAGGGGTGGTTTGGGGCTCGTTTCGGGGCTGTTTCAGGGGTGGTTTTGGGGTGGTTTCGGGGCTGTTTCAGGGGTGGTTTTGGGCTCGTTTCGGGGCTGTTTCAGGGGTGGTTTGGGGCTTGTTTGGGGCTGTTTCAGGGTTGGTTTGGGGCTCGTTTCGGGGCTGTTTTAGGGGTGGTTTGGGGCTCGTTTGGGGCTCGTTTCGGGGCTGTTTCAGGGGTGGTTCTGGGGTCGTTTCGGGGCTGTTTCAGGGGTGGTTTTGGGGTGGTTTCGGGGGTGCCTGGGCTCGTTTTGGCTACCTGGTCAGTGACGTTGATGTCCACGTACTCGCAGAAGGCGTAGCCCTTGCTCAGCCCCGTGGCGCTGTCCCTTGACCAGGTTGAAGGCCTTGAGGGGCCCGAAGGACGTCAGCAGCTCCTTCACCTGGGGGGGGCCGGAACCGGGACAGGTGGAGCCCCCGGGATTGGGGGATTCCCCCCCGGAATGGGGATCCCCCCTCCCCAAAAAACCCCCGGGGGTCCCGATCGGCGCCTCCCTGCTCAAACCCCGCGTTTGGGGGGGGTTTGGGGGGGTTTTGGGGGGCTTTGCCTCTCCCCCCAAATTTGACTGTGACACCCCCCCCGGAGTGGTCGGGAAGTCCAGAGGAAATTCAGGGATTTACCCCCCCCAGAATTCGGGATTTCCCCCCAAAAAATGGGGAATACCCCTCCCCAAAAAAACCCCGTGGGGGGGAGGGGGGGGATTCGACCCCGTTCCAGTTCCTCATCCCGATTCCAGCTCAATTTGGGGGGATTTTGAGGGAATTTGGGGCTCTGGGAACCCCCCCCAGGAATGAGAGGAACCCCCTGGAATCTGAGAATTCCCCCCTGGAATTCGGCGATTCCCCCCTGGAACGGGGGATCCCCCTTCCCAAAAAACCCCAACCACCCCTCGGGAATTCCACTCTGGAATGGGGGAAACCCCCCCCCAAAATCCCACCCTGGGGTGGATTTTTGGGGGAATTCTTTGGGAATTTGGGGCTGCCCCCCCCTTCCCTCCTGCCCCTATTTAACAGAGCAGACTTTTTCCGGGGAACTTCCCGGAAATTCCAGGGATTTTTTGGGAATACCTGGTCGTCGTTCAGGTAATTGGGGAGGCCCCCGATGAAAAGTTTGTGGGCGGAATCCGGGACCACCGTGGACACCACGCCTGGAAAAACGGGGGGGAAAACGGGATTGGGGGGGGGCAAATCCCTCCTGGAATCCCCAAAATCCCCCCTGGAGCTGCCCCAAAAATCCCCCAAACCCCAGAGTCCCCAGAACCCCCCCCCATGAAACTTGGGGGTGTCCCTGAGTTTTTGGGGGGATTTCGGGCGGTTCTTTGGGAATTTGGGAATTTTTCCTGGGATTTTGGGGTCTCCCCCCCGTCAGGGAAAGGGTCGGGAGCCGGGGGATCCCGGATTTTACCCCCCCCAAATCCCAAAAGAACAACCCCCAAGGGACTGGGGTCCCTCCCGGCCCTGCAGATTTTAGGAGAACTCCACAGGATTTTGGGAATCCCACCGGGATTTCGGCGATTCCCCCCGGAAATTTGGGCTCCTCCTGGGAACTCTGCGGGCCCTCCACACCCGGGATGGGGTCAGCTCTCGGGAAAACCCCAAACTTCCCCCCTCAAGAACCCCAAAGAACCCCGGGATCCCTCCCCCTTCCCCGCAGGATTTTTGGGGCGATTCCCGCAGGATTTGGGGAATCCCGCCGGGATTCGGGGCGGCTCCCGGGAGCCCTCACCGGGCACGTAGACCGAGGGGTTCTCGGACATGCCGGGCAGGGGCTGGTAGTCGTGGGGACGCCGGATCTTCAGGGACTGGCCCTGGAAGATGATCCCGTCGAACGCCATCGCCTGCGTCGTCTCGTCCACCGAGCGGAACTGGGGGGGCACAGGAACCCCCGGGGGGGGTCAGGGGACCCCAAAATGTTTTGGGAGAGGGGTAGGGAACCATTCCCGAAAAATTTGGGGGGTTGGGAGCCCAAATCCCAAAGAAAATCCGGGATTTGGAGCCTCCTCCGAGGTGGAACCAGGTGGAAGTGGCTGCTGCGAGGGTGGGGATAGGGGAGGGGGTCCCAAAATTCATCCCAGGGGGGTCAGGGGACCCCAAAATTGTTTTGGGAAAGGGGCAGGGAACCATTCCCGAAAAATTTGGGGGGTTGGGAGCCCAAATCCCAAAACAATTTGGGGAAAACCCCCCCGAAACGGGAGCAGGAGAGGTCAAGGAGCAGCAGCTTTGGGGCAGGGGTGGGAACTGGGGGGGGGTCCCAAAATTCATCCCAGGGGGGGCAGGGGACCCCGAAATGTTTTGGGAGAGGGGTAGGGGGTCATTCCCGAAAAATTTGGGGGGTTGGGAGGCCAAATCCCAAAAAAAATCCGGGATTTGGAGCCCTCCCCAAGGTGGTGCCGGGTGGAAGCGGCTGCTGCGAGGGTGGGGATAGGGGAGGGGGTCCCAAAATTCATCCCAGGGGGGGCAGGGGACCCCGAAATGTTTTGGGAGAGGGGCAGGGAGCCATTCCTGAAAAATTTGGGGGGTTGGGAGCCCGAATCCCAAAACAATTTGGGGAAAACGCCCCCGAAATGGGAGCAGGGAGCGGCGGTTTTGGGGCAGGGGTCCCAAAATTCATCCTGGGGGGGAACCAGGCAATTTTGGGAATTTTTGGGGAGGAATTCGAGGAGTTTTGGGGGAAGAATTCGGGGAGGAATTTGGAGAATTTAGGGTGGGATTGAGGCAGCTTCGGGAAGGAATTTTGGGGGGATTTTGGGGGATGAACTCGGAGCTCGTTTTGGGAAGAATTTGTGGGAATTTTGGGGCCGTTCTGGAGCGGAATTTGAGGCGTTTTGGGGCAGAATTCGGGGCCGGTTTTGGGAAGGAATTTGAAGACTTTTGGGGAGGAATTTGGGGTTTTTTCGGGGTTTTAGGGGCCTGGCACAGCCCCGAGCACCGGGAATTCCCACCCCAAGCCCGAACCCCTCCCAAAATGCCCCGAATTCCCCCCAAATCCCCCCCCGGACACCTCGAGGAAGGCGAAGTTCTTGTCCTGGTTGATCTGCACGGCCAGGACGGGGTTCCCGGGGGCCTGGGTGAGCCCCCCCAGCCTCATCTGGGCGTTGAAGAAATCCATCATCGCTTCCTGGGGGAAAATCCCGGGATTTCGGGTCAGGAGGGGCCAAATTCCCACGGTTTGGGTCCAAACAATGAGAACTTGGGCCAAAAAAAGGGGAATTTTGGGGGGATTTGAGCCCCCCCAGACTCCTCCGGGTGTTGAAGAAATCCATCATCAGCTCCTGGGGGGAAATTCCTGGGATTTGGGGTCAGAAACGGGGAAATGCCCAGGATTTTGGGTCAGGAAAAGGGATCTGGCCCTGTCTGGGGTGGGAGGAATCAGGAGAAGAAGGAAGAAAACAGAATAAAACCAGAAAATAAAAATAAAAATAAAAATAAAAATGAAATATTTAAAAGAGGAAAAAACACCAGGAAAAAAAAAAACTAAATTAAGAAAGGAAAAAAATTTGGAAATAAAAACAACAAGGAAAACAACAAAGAATTAAAAAAATTAAAAGATCCTAATAAGAAAAAGAAAGAATTTGTAAAAATTTAAATGAAACAAGAGCAAGAAAAATCAACAAGAAATAAAAAAAACCCCTTGAAAACAGAAATGGAAAAAAATAAAAAGAAAGGAAACCAGAAATAAAAAACACAAACAGAAAACAGAAACAAAACAACCGCTCCCAAAAACCTCCCTAACCCCCCAAAAACCCCAACACCCCCCCAAAAACCCCTCCCAGACCCCCCAAACCAAGCCCCAAAAACCCCAAACACCCCCCCAAAAACCCCAAACACCCCCCAAAAACCCCTCCCAGAAACCCCCACGAGCCCCAGAACCCCAAACACCCCCCCAAAAACCCCAAACACCCCCCAAAAACCCCTCCCACGAGCCCCAGCACCCCAAACCACGCCCCAAAAACCCCAAAGAGCCCCCCAAAAACCCCAACACCCCCCCAAAAACCCCTCCCATGAGCCCCAGCACCCCAAACCAAGCCCCAAAAACCCCAAACACCCCCCAAAAACCCCAAACACCCCCCAAAAACCCCTCCCAGAAACCCCCACGAGCCCCAGAACCCCAAACACCCCCCCAAAAACCCCAAACACCCCCCCAAAAACTCCTCCCACAAACCCCCACAAGCCCCAGCACCCCAAACCAAGCCCCAAAAACCCCAAACCAAGCCCCAGCACCCCAAACCAAGCCCCAAAAACCCCAAACACCCCCCAAAAACCCCAAACCAAACCCCAAACACCCCCCCAAAAACCCCAAACCAAGCCCCAAAAACCCCTCCCACGAGCCCCAGCACCCCAAACCAAGCCCCAAAAACCCCAAACACCCCCCAAAAACCCCAAACCAAGCCCCAGCACCCCAAACCAAGCCCCAAAAACCCCAAACACCCCCCCAAAAACCCCAAACACCCCCCCAAAAACCCCAAACACCTCCCCAAAAACCCCAAACCAAGCCCCAAAAACCCCCTCCCACGAGCCCCAGCACCCCAAACCAAGCCCCAAAAACCCCAAACCAAGCCCCAAAAACCCCAAACACCCCCCCCAAAAACCCCAAACCAAGCCCCAAAAACCCCAAACACCCCCCCAAAAACCCCTCCCACGAGCCCCAGCACCCCAAACCAAGCCCCAAAAACCCCAAAGACCCCCCCAAAGAGCCCCCCAAAAGCCCCCCCACCTCGGTGATGCCGAAGGGGATGTTGCCC
Organism: Aphelocoma coerulescens; assembly: GCF_041296385.1. NCBI lineage: Eukaryota > Metazoa > Chordata > Aves > Passeriformes > Corvidae > Aphelocoma > Aphelocoma coerulescens. The sequence continues at coordinate 175,711 of NW_027183579.1, forward strand.
ACGTAGAGCCGCCGCGCCTGCCGGGTCATCTGGCTGCCCACCACGGGCACCGGCGTGGGCGTCACGGCCAGCCCGTCCGGGGTCATGGTGGGCAGCAGCGCCGTGGCCGGGATCTGCCCCGCGGCTGGGGGGGCACGCAGGGGTCGGCGGGGGGCCCGCCAGCGGGTGGGGAAGGGGCTTGGGGGTCTCTAGGAGGGGGTTTGGGGGGGACCTAGAGGGGTTTCGGGGCGGTTTGGGGTCTCTAGGAGGGGATTTGGGGGGTCCTGGAGGGGTTTCGGGTCTCTAGGAGGGGTTTTGGGTCCGTTTGGGGTCTCTAGGAGGGGGTTTGGGGGGTCCTGGAGGGGTTTTGGGTCGGTTTGGGGGGTCTAGGAGGGGATTTGGGGGGTCCTGGAGGGGTTTCGGGTCTCTAGGAGGGGTTTTGGGTCCGTTTGGGGTCTCTAGGAGGGGATTTAGGGGGGATTTAGGGGGGATTTGGGTTGGTTTGCGGTCGCCAGGAGGGGATTTCGGGGGTCCTGGAGGGGTTTTGGGTGTCTAGGAGGGGATTTGGGTCGGTTTGGGGTGTCTAGGAGGGGTTTCGGGAGGGATTTGGGTCCGTTTGGGGTCTCTAGGACGGGATTTAGGTTGGTTTGGGGTCGCCAGGAGGGGATTTGGGGGGCCCTGCAGGGACTTTGGGTCTCTAGGAGAGGATCTGGGGTGGTTTGGGGTCTCTAGGAGGGGGTTTGGGGGGTCCTGGAGGGGGTTTGGGGGGTCCTGGAGGGGGTTTCGAGTCTCTAGGAGGGGTTTTGGGGCGGCTTGGGGTCTCTAGGAGGGGGTTTGGGGGGACCTGGAGGGGTTTCGGGTCTCTAGGAGGGGTTTTGGGTCCGTTTGGGGTCTCTAGGAGGGGATTTGGGGGGACCTGGAGGGGTTTTGGGTCTCTAGGAGGGGTTTTGGGGCAGTTTGGGGTCTCTAGGAGGGGATTTAGGGGGGGATTTGGGTTGGTTTGCGGTCGCCAGGAGGGGATTTCGGGGGTCCTGGAGGGGTTTTGGGTCTCTAGGAGGGGATCTGGGGTGGTTTGGGGTCTCTAGGAGGGGATTTCGGGGGTCCTGGAGGGGTTTTGGGTGTCTAGGAGGGGATTTGGGTTGGTTTGGGGTGTCTAGGAGGGGATTTGGGGGGTCCTGGAGGGGTTTTGGGTCTCTAAGAGGGGATTTGGGTCGGTTTGGGGTGTCTAGGAGGGGATTTGGGGGGTCCTGGAGGGGTTTCAGGTCTCTAGCAGGGGTTTTGGGGCGGTTTGGGGTCTCTAGGAGGGGGTTTGGGGGGTCCTGGAGGGGTTTTGGGTCTCTAGGAAGGGTTTTGGGGCGGTTTGGGGTCTCTAGGAGGGGATTTAGGGGGGATTTAGGGGGGGATTTGGGTTGGTTTGCGGTCGCCAGGAGGGGATTTGGGGGGTCCTGGAGGGGTTTTGGGTCTCTAGGAGGGGATCTGGGGTGGTTTGGGGTGTCTAGGAGGGGATTTGGGGGGTCCTGGAGGGGTTTCGGGTCTCTAGGAGGGGTTTTGGGTCAGTTTGGGGTCTCTAGGAGGGGGTTTGGGGGGTCCTGGAGGGGTTTTGGGTCTCTAGGAGGGGTTTTGGGTCGGTTTGGGGTCTCTAGGAAGGGTTTTGGGGCGGTTTGGGGTCTCTAGGAGGGGATTTAGGTTGGTTTGGGGTCGCCAGGAGGGGATTTGGGGGGCCCTGCAGGGACTTTGGGTCTTTAGGAGGGGTTTAGGGGTGGTTTGGGGTCTCTAGGAGGGGATTTGCGGGGTCCTGGAGGGGTTTTGGGTGACTAGGATGGTATTTGGGGGGGGATTTGGGTCAGTTTGGGGTCTCCAGAAAGGGATTGGGGGGGATTTGGGTCGGTTTGGGGTCTCCAGGAGGGGAATTCGGGGGTCCTGGAAGGGCTTTGGGTCTCTAGGAGGGGATTTTGGGGGGATTTGGGTCGCTTTGGGGTCTCTAGGAGGGCGTTTGAGAAGAATTTGGGTTTGTTTGGGCTCTCCAGAAGAGGATTTGGGGGGTCCTGGAGAGATTTCGGGTGTCTAGGAGGGAATTTGGGTCACTTTGGGGTCTCTAGGAGAGGAATTGAGAGGAATTTGGATCGGTTTGGGCTCTCCAAGAGAGGATTTGGGGCGTCCTGGAGAGATTTCGGGTGTCTAAGAACAGCTTTGGGGGACTTTGGGACTCCAGGAGGGGATTTGGGGGATTCAGGGGACTCCTCGAGGGTTTTGAAGGAGTCCTGAGATGGTTTGGGGTCTCTAGGACAGATTTGGGGTGTGTTGGAGAAGCTTTGGGGAGATTTTGGGGCTGTTTGGGGCCTCTAGAAGAGCTCGGGGGTCTCTAGGAGAGATTTTGGGGTCTCTAGAAGGGGACTTGGGGGGCCCTGGCTGGGCTTGAGGGGGTCCTGAGGAGCTTTGGGGTCTCTAGGACGGGGTTTGGGGAGGACTGGGGGGGAATTTGGGGTCTCTAGGAGAGGTTTTGGGGGGTCCTGGAGGGGTTTAAGAGCTGCTAGAGGGGATTTCGGAGGGGATCCCCCAGAGGTTTTGGGGGGTCCCGGGGAATTTGGGGAGGGGTCTCACCCTGCATGGCCTTGTACTGCATGGGGGTGATGTGCTCGAAGCCAGGGGGGGGCACATCCCAATATTTTCGGATCTTCTTCTTCTTCTCGTGCCGGGGGGAGCGGCTGGGGGGGCACGGGGGGGGATTTGGGGAGGGGGCTGCACCCCCTGAACCCCCCCAGGCCCTCCCAAAAACCCCCAACCCCCCCCCCCCAAACTCACCTCAGGGGGCCCGAAAGGCTCAGGGGTGACCTGTGGGGGGGAGGGGGTTTAAAAGGGGGGAGACCCCTCCCCAGAATTGGGGCTGGGGGGGGTCCCACCCCGTTTTGGGGGTCCCAGGTGCAGTTTGGAGGGGTTCAGGCCCTGTTTTGGGGGGGTCCACAGCCCCATTTGGGGAGGTCCCAGTGGCTTGGGGGGAGTTCAAGGGGGGGGTCCCAGTTCCATTTTAGGGGGGTCCCAGCCCCATTTCGGGGATCCCACTCCGAATTTCGGGGGTTCCAGCCCCATTTCGGGGATCCCACTCCAAATTTTGGAGGTCCCAATCCAAACCTTGGGGGTCCCACCCCCATTATGGGGATCCCGGCCCCATTTTGGGAATCCCACTCCGAATTTCGGAGGTCCCACTCCGAGTTTTGGGGGTCCCACCCCCATTATGGGGATCCCACCCCCATTTCGGGGATCCCACTCCGAATTTTGAGGGTCCCACTCCGAATTTTGGGGGTCCCAGCCCCATTTCAGGAATCCCACTCCAAATTTTGGAGGTCCCACTCCGAATTTTGGGGGTCCCAGCCCCATTTCGGGGATCCCACTCCGAATTTTGGGGGTCTCACTCCGAATTTTGGGGATCCCAGCCCCACTTCGGGGATCCCACTCCAAATTTTGGGGGTCCCACTCTGAATTTCGGGGGTCCCAACCCCATTTCAGGGATCCCACTCCGAATTTTGGGGGTCCCAGCCCCATTTTGGGGATCCCACTCCAAATTTTGGGGATCCCACTCCGAATTTTGGGGCTCCCATCGCAATCCTGGGGGTCCCAGGGGCTTCCCAGGGCCGTTCCCACCCCAACCCCGACCATTCCCCGCCCATCCCGGGGGTCCCGGGGCCGCTCCCATCCCATTCCCCGCCCATCCCGGGGGTCCCGGGGCTGTTCCCATCCCATTCCCCGCCCATCCCGGGGGTCCCGAGGCCGCTCCCATCCCATTCCCCGCCCATCCCGGGGGTCCCGGGGCCGCTCCCATCCCATTCCCCGCCCATCCCGGGGGTCCCGGGGCCGCTCCCATCCCATTCCCCGCCCATCCCGGGGGTCCCGGTACCGTTCCCATCCCATTCCCCGCCCATCCCGGGGGTCCCGGGGCCGCTCCCATCCCATTCCCCACCCATCCCGGGGGTCCCGGGGCCGCTCCCATCCCATTCCCCGCCCATCCCGGGGGTCCCGGGGCCGCTCCCATCCCATTCCCCGCCCATCCCGGGGGTCCCGAGGCCGCTCCCATCCCATTCCCCGCCCATCCCGGGGGTCCCGGGGGTCCCGGTACCGGCGCCGCCGGCGGTCCCTGGACACGCTGCGCTGGTCGCGGTTCCGCCGGTCCCGGGAGCGGCTGCGGCGCTTCCGATCGCGGCTCCGGGAGCGGCTGTGGGAGCGTTTGCGGTGCCGGTTCTCCTTGTCCCGCTCTGCCAGGGCGGTCCGGGGGCTCAGCGGGGCCCGAAACGACCCCCGGCTCCCCCCGGAACAGCCCCGAAACGCCCCAAAACCGACCCCCAAAAATACCCCTGAAATGCCCCGAAAATAACCACGAAACCCCCCAAAAGTAACCCCGAACCCTCCCCCAAAATAACCCCGAACCCCCCCCAAAATAACCCCGAAAATCCGCCAAAATAACCCCAACCCCCCCCCAAAATAACCCCGAAACCTCCCCCAAAACAACCCCGAAAATTACCCCCAAAAATAACCCCAAAGCCCCCCAAAATAACCCCGAAAACCCCCCCAAAATAGCCCCGAACCCCCCCAAAATAACCCCGAAAATGCCCCAAAATAACCCCAGACGCTCCCCCCGTTCTGTAGGGGGACCCCCAAGGCCCCCCCAAAATCAGGGGGGGGGGAAACCGGGACACCGCGACCGCCCCCCAAACTGAGGGGGGCTCAAAAAGGGGGAATCCCCAAAACTGAAAGGGGGGGGGGTCAAGAAATGGAGCCCACCCCCCAAAACCGAGGCGGGGGAGGGGTGGGGGCATCGAGCCCCCTCCTTGAGGGCGATGAGGGGACGCCCCCCCCCCAAATGGGGGTCCCGTGTGGGGGGGGGAGGGGAGCCGGGGAGGGGGGGGCGGGGCGCGGCCGCCGCCGGTACCTTGTTTGTTCTCGTTCAGCTGCCGCTCGAACTCGTCGAAGTCGGACATGGCGGCGGCCGCGGCCCGGCGCTCCCGGTGCCCTCCCGGCGCTCCCGGTGCCCTCCCGGTGCCTCCCGCTCCCTCCCGGCCCCGCTCAGGCCGCGGCGGCTCCGTCCGCGCTCGGCTGCGCTCGGCCACTTCCGGCCGCGCTCGGCAACTTCCTGCGCGGCTCGGGCCGCGCTCGGCGCTTTCCGGCGGCCTTCGGGGACTTCCCGGCGCGCGTTCGGCTTTTTCCGTGCGCTTTCGGGGCTTTCCGTTACCGCTCGCTGCTTTCCGTCACCTTTCGTCGTTTTCCGTCGCCGTTCGAGGCTTTCCGTCGTCGTTCGGGTATTTTCGGCAGCCTTCGTGCCTTTCCGCCACTGTTCGCTGCTTTCCGCCGCCGTTCGGCGCTTTCCGGCCACGCTCGGACCTTTCCGTCGCCGTTCGCCGTTTTCAGTCGTCGTTCGCCGCTTTCCGGGCACCCTCGAATCTTCCCGTTACCGTTCGCCGCTTTCCGGCGCTTTCCGCCACCGTTCGGGTCACTTGTAGCCGCTTTCCCTCACTTTTCGCCGCTTTGCGTCCCTGTTCAGCTCGCCCCACTCCTCTACGTCACTTCCGGCGGGTCCCGCTCATTTCCGGCCGCCGCCGCTCCCGCGTTCGGCCCCGCCCCCGGTAAAACCGGGCCCGGTTTGCCCCGCCCCCTCCGGTTTGGCTCCGCCCATTTCGCTGTCGGTGCCGCCCCGCCGGCGTTGGCCCCGCCCCCTTCCCCTCAGGGCCGCTTTTGGCGGGAAGCCGAAGCGGCGAGGACGCCCCCTGCCGGTCCCGAGGGAACTCTCGCGCTGTGCCCAAATCTCGCGGGATTTGGCGCCGTTTATTCACCGTTTCCCGCCTTTGTTTTCCGAATGGTTTTTGCCGTTTTCTCCCGGTTTTTCCCTCAAAATCCCCCCACTGGGACCCCCAGACTGAGCCCGGGGGGCTGGAGGGGTCTGGAGGGGGGGGTCTCGGGGGGTCTTGGGGGTCACGTGGAGGCGTCGGGGGGGGTCCCTGGAGGATTTGGGAATTCTGAGGGTTCCCTGGATGATTTGGGGGAAATTTGGGGGGTCCCGGCTTTTGCAGAGGGTCTCATTTTGGGGGGGGGGTCCCCAAATTGGGGGGGGGGGTCGCGCTGACCCCGCTCGGCGCCCCGGGGAGCGTCTGCAAAGAGCGGAGCCGGGGGGAGGGGGCGCGGTTTGGGGAGGGGGCTCCGGGGGGGTGTCCGGGGGCGGGGCAGCTGACGCCCCCTCCCCTTTTTACCCCCCCGGGGGATTTTTCGGCGCTGTCCGGGTTCGGCTCTTGCGCGACGCCCCCCGAGCCCGCCCGGCCCCGCCCGCCCGGGGACCGTCGGCAAATTCCGAGCGCGGCCCCGGCCGAAAAACGGCCCCGGGAGGGGGGGGGGGGAACGCGAATTGGGGGGGGGCTCAGCCCCCCGGGGGGGTCACGCGTTGGGGAGGGGGCGTGGGGAGACCTCGCCTCAAAAGAACGCGCGGGAGGGGCGGTTTAGGGGGTGATGGGGGGGGTGTAAAGCGCTGAGCCCCCCCCCCACCGTGTTGTCCCCCCCCCCTCACCGTGGGGTCCGCGGGGGGGGGGGGGTGGTCCCGGGGGGGGGTCTCGCGGGGTTTTGGGGCGGGGGGCGTGGGGGGGAACTCGCGCGCACGCGGCGTTTCCAGCCGGAGCCCAAACGCTGCGACAACCGGCTCGGGCCGAGCCCCCTCCCCCCCCCCCCCTTCAAACGCCCCCGCCCCCACCGGGGACCCCGGTGCGGAGCCCCCCCCGCCCCCATCGCCGCCCCCCCCCCGCCGGCGGAGCCCCCCCGGAGGCGGCGCGAGCGCAGCGGGGCCGATGAAGGGCCCGAAGGGGGGCCCGGGGCGCGGCGGCGCCGGGAGGTACCGGGGGACAGCGGGGGGGTCTGGGGAGGGGGCGCGGGGGGCGGCGGGGACCCCCCCCGGACCGGATCCCACCCGTGGGAACCCCTGAATGCCCCCCCCACCCCCATTGCGGGAACCCCCCCCCCCCCTCAGAGCGAGACCCCCGGAGGTGCCCCCGGCCCTGGGGACCCCCAGACCGTTCCCCGTTTCCGGGAGTTATCCCCTCCCCCACCCCAATTCTGGGACCCCTTAGGACCCCTCCCCAAATGCCCCCCCCATTCCTGGGACCCCTGGATCTTCCCCCTGTATTCCTGGGACCCCCCAGATCGGGACCCCTCCCCAAATCCCCCCCCCCCATTCCTGGGACCCCTGGATCTTCCCCCTGTATTCCTGGGACCCCCCAGATCGGGACCCCTCCCCAAATCCCCCCCCCCATTTCTGGGACCCCCGGATCTTCCGCCCCCATTCCTGGGACCCCCCAGATCGGGACCCCCCCAGATCGGGACCCCTAAACTCCCCCCCTCCCCCCATTCCTGGGACCCCCAGCTCAGCCCCCGCCCCCGGGGGACCCCCCCCAAAATTCCCCCCCTCCCCCCAATTCCTTGGGCCCCCCCCCTCCCAGCTCGGGACCCCCCCTCCTTTCATTTTTGGGACCCCCCCCCCTAACCCCCCCCCCCTTCTCTCCCCGCAGCCACCCGGACACCGCCCCCCCGCCCCTCCCCCGCCCCCCCACCCCCCCTCCCCTCCCCCCAACCCTCCCCCCACCCCCTCCGCGCCCCCTCCCCCCTCGGCGGGGGGGGGTCGCTACCTGCTGATCGACAGCCAGGGCCTGCCCTACACCGTGCTGGTGGCCGAGCCGGGCGGCGCCGGCGGCCCCGGGACCCCTCCCGGTGACCCGGGGAGCCCCCCGGGGGGGCGGCCCCGCCGCGCCTTCGCCTGCCCGGAGTGCGGGCGCGGCTTCGCGTACCTGTCGTACCTGCAGCGCCACAGCATCGCGCACTCCCCGCACAAGCCGCACGTGTGCCGCGCCTGCGGCAAGGCCTTCAAGCGCGCCTCGCACCTGGAGCGCCACCGCTTCACCCACGGCGACGCCGCCGGCCGCAAGCCCCTGGGGTGCCCGCTGTGCCCGCGGCGCTGCCGCGACGCCGGGGAGCTGGCGCAGCACCGGCGCGTCCACACCGGCGAGCGGCCGTTCCCCTGCCCGCAGTGCCCGCTGCGCTTCGGAGACCGCAACACGCTGCAGCGGCACCGGCGCAGGAAGCACCCGGGGGACGCGCCCTGAGACGGGGCACGGACGGCGGCCGAGGGCGTTTGGGGACACGGAGGGACGGCGGCCATGGATGGTGGCACAGAAGGACGGTGGCCAAGGGTGTTTGGGGACACGGAGGGACGGTGGCCATGGATGGTGGCACAGGATGGCGGCCGAGGGCGTTGGGGACACGGAGGGACAGTGGCCAAGAACATTGGCATCAACGAACTGGAGAATGGACGGACGGCAGCCCTGGATGTTGGCATGGAGGGATGGTGGCCCTGGGGCTGGGGACACGCGGGGACGGTGGCCATGGACGTTGGTGTGGTGGGATGGTGGCTCCGGGGCTGAGGACACATGGAGACGGTGGCCATGGACATTGGTGTGGAAGGATGGTGGGCCCAGGGCTAGGGACACGCGGGGATAGTGGCCATGGACATTGGTGTGGTGGGATATTGGCCCCAGGGCCTCACGAGGACACACAGGGATGGTGGCCATGGATGTTGGTGTGGAAGGATGGTGGCCCCGGGGCTGGGGATATGCAGGGATGGTGGCCATGGACGTTGGTGTGGTGGGAGGGTGGCTCCAGGGCTGAGGACACATGGAGATGGTGGCCGTGGACTTTGGTGTGGAGGGACGGTGGCCCCGGGGCTGGGGACACGCAGGGATGGTAGCCATGGATGTTGGTGTGGTGGGAGGGTGGCTCCAGGGCTGAGGACACATGGGGATGGTGGCCATGGTGTTCTTGTGGAAGGATGGTGGCCCCGGGGCTGAGGACACACAGGGGACAATGGCCCCAGGGCCGGGGACACACGGGGATGGTGGCCATGCTGTTGGGGACATGCAGGGATGGTGGCCCCGGGGCTGAGGACACACAGGGATGGTGGCCCCGGGGCTGGGGACACACAGGGATGGTGGCCATGGTGTTGGGGACACGCAGGGATGGTGGCCCTGGGGCTGAGGACACACAGGGATGGTGGCCATGGTGTTGGGGACACACAGGGATGGTGGCCCTGGGGCTGAGGACACACAGGGATGGTGGCCCCGGGGCTGGGGACACACAGGGATGGTGGCCCCGGGGCTGGGGACACACAGGGATGGTGGCCGTGGTGTTGGGGACACGCAGGGATGGTGGCCCCAGGGCTGAGGACACACAGGGAATGGTGGCCATGCTGTTGGGGACACACAGGGATGGTGGCCATGCTGTTGGGGACACGCAGGGATGGTGGCCCCGCCCTCGCCGCGTCCTGGGGCCAGGTCCCCCCTCTTGATGTTGATTTTTTTTTTAATTATTAAAAATCCGGGTTTTGTTTTTCCGGTTTCTCTCCTGGCCTCGTGCTGGGGGAGGGGCCACGGGCGACATCAACCCCTCCCCCCCACCCGAGCTTTTGGCCAACTGACCCCTCAAAGTGACCCAAAACCCCCCGAACTGACCCCGTGACCCCCAACTGACCCCGTGACCCCCACCTGGTCCATGGACCAACCCCGCCCTTGACCAACTGACCGCCACCGGAGCCTTCGCCCGACCCACTGCCCAACCGACCCTGCCCGACCCGGCCCGGCCCCTCCGTGACCAAACCCCACCCAGGGACCCCCCACCCCCATCCCCGACCCCCCACGCCCCTCCCCCGCCCACGGTAACTCCGGTCTAATCCGGTCTATTCCGGTTTATTCCGGTCTATTCCGGCTCCCTCCGTACAGCGCGGCCGCAGCCCCTCCCCCGCCCCGCCCCTCCCCCCGCCCCTCCCCCCCCCCTCCCGGGACACCCCCGGGGTGGGGGAGGGGCCGCGAGCGCAGAGATTCCATTCCTGGCGCTTCGGCGGCGACGGCCGCGCCCCTGGAGGGGCTCGGGGGCCGCCGGGGCTCCCCGGTGTCCGGCGGGGCTGGCGGCTGCGTCCAGGTGTCCGGCGGGAGGGACGCGGCCGAGGCGCGGAGCCGGGACAGGGCTGCGCTGGCCTCAGGGCTGGCGAGTCCACGAGGGGCCGGGCCGGGGCGCGTTGGGCCATTTCTGGGCCAGGATGAGCCATTTTGGGCCAGGATGAGCCACTTTGGACCATGATGAGCCATTCTGGGCCAGGATGAGCCATTTTGGGCCAGGATGAGCCATTTCTGGGCCAGGATGAAGCATTTTGGGCCAGGATGAGCCATTCTCGGCCACGATGAGCCATTTTGGGCCAGGATGAACCATTCTGGGCCTGGATGAGCCATTCTGGACCAGGATGAGCTATTTCGGGCCAGGATGAGCCATTTTGGGCCCAGATGAGCCATTCTGCACCAGCATGAGCCACTTTGGACCACGATGAGCCATTCTGGGCCAGGATGAACCATTTTGGACCAGGATGAGCCATTCTAGGCCAGGATGAGCCATTTTAAGCCCAGATGAGCCATTTTTGGGCCATGTCACACCAGGAGGCACCGTTGCAAGTCCAGTCCCACCACGTGTCCAGCCGTGTGCCACCTCCGAGCCGCGCCGCGGCCGCTCCGCCGCCCCTCACTGCCCCGGCCCCGCGGCCGCCGTCCCCTCGTCGCGGTGCTGCCGGTGCCGCCGCGGCCCCTCGGGACCGCAGCCCGGGCCGGCGCCGTGCCCGGCCAGGTGCCGGCGCAGCAGCCGGGCGTCGGCGAAGCGGCGGCGGCAGCGGGGGCAGCGGCGGCGCCGCTCGTGGGCCCGCTGGTGCCGCAGGATGGAGCTCAGGTAGAAGAAGCTCTTCCCGCAGCGCTCGCACCGGTACACGTCCTCGCCCAGGTGCCCGCGCCGGTGCTCCAGCAGGTTGGAGCGGAACCGGAACGTCTTCCCGCAGGTCCGGCAGCGCCGCGGCCGCGCCGGGCGGTGCCGGCGCTGGTGCTCGGCCAGGCCGGCGGCGTGGGCGAAGCGCTTGGCGCAGAGCGGGCAGCGCAGCGGGCGCTGGCCGGCGTGGCCGGCGCGGTGCTGCCGCAGCGCCCAGGCCCGCAGGAAGGCGCGGCCGCAGGTGCGGCAGCGGAACGGGCGGCGGCGGGCGGGGCAGCAGCGCCGGTGCCGCCGCAGCAGCGCGGCCGCCCAGAAGCGCCGGCCGCAGGCGCCGCAGGCCGACGGGCGCTGCCGCAGGTGCCGCCGCCGGTGCAGCAGCAGCTCGTAGGCGCCGGCGCAGCGCTGCCCGCAGGCCCCGCAGGCCGGCGGCCGCCGCGGCGCCAGGTGCACGTACTTGTGGGTGACCAGCGCCAGGAAGCGCTTAAAGCTCTGCCCGCAGGTGCCGCAGGTGAAGCGCTCGCTGCTCGGTGCCGCCGGCGGCTCCTCGGCCGGTCCCGGCGCCTCCCCGCTCGCCGCCGCCGCCGCCGTCGGGGCCCGCTCGGGCGCGGCCGCCGGGTGCACCAGGCGGTGCCACACCAGGTTCTCCAGGAAGCCGAAGACCTGCCCGCAGGTGTCGCAGCCCTGGGGCCGCTCGGCCGCCGTCACCGCGTCCTTGTGCGCCACGGCGCGCAGCAGGTCGGGGAAGCGCTGCCCGCAGGAGCCGCAGCCCAGCGCGGCCGCCGCCGCAGCGGCCGGGGGCTCGGCGGGGCCGGGCGGCAGCCGGTGCACCTGGCGGTGCCGCGTCAGGCTCTGCGGGTAGCCGAAGGTCTTGCCGCAGAGCTCGCAGCGGTAGGGCCGCTCGCGCGTGTGCACCACGCGGTGCTTGCGCAGGTGGAAGGACTCGCGGAAGCGCTTCCCGCACACGGCGCACTCGTGCGGCTTCTCCCCGGTGTGGATGCGCTCGTGCCGCCGCAGCGTCTCCCGCCGGCCGAAGGCGCGGCCGCACACCCCGCACCCGAAGCTGCGCCCGGCGCCGGCGGCCGGAGGGACGGCGCGGGAGGCGGCGGCGGCGGCGCCGTCCCCGGCGTGGGCGCGGCGGTGTCGCAGGAGGCTCTGGGGCGCGGCGTAGGCCTTGCCGCAGACGTCGCAGCGGTGCGCGGGGCGCGGCGCGCCGTGGCTCACCTGGTGCCGCAGCAGGTAGGCCGGGTCGCGGAACTCCTTGCCGCACACCGGGCAGGGCACGCGCCGCGGCCCCGCGTGCGTCTTGACGTGGCGCGTCAGGCTCTCGCGGCGGTTGAAGCTGCGGCCGCACGCGGCGCAGGTGAAGGGCTTCTCGCCCGTGTGGATGATCTGGTGCTGCGCCAGGTGGCTCGGCTTCTTGAACACCTTCCAGCACAGCGGGCACGTGAACGGCCCCTCTGTGCCCGGCGCCGCCGCCGCCCCGCCCGGCGCCAGCGGTACCCCCACGGGCGCCAGCGGCACCCCGCCGGGAGCCAGGATGACGCCGCTCGGCACCGGGATCACTCCGCTCAGGGCGGCGTTGACCCCGTTGGGCACGGCCACCACGCCGGCCGGCGCCACCGTCACGCCGGGGGCCACCAGGTTGACGCTGCCGGCCACCGCCAGGGCGTTGACGCCGTTGGGCACGGCGCCGACGGCGGGGGACGCGCCGACCCCGGCGGGCGTCACCGTGGCCACGCTGCCGTGTCCTGCGCTGACCCCGCCGGGCGCCGCGCCGACGTTGGCCGCCGCGTTGGTCCCGTCGGGCGCCGCGCCCACGCCGGGCGCCGCGCTGACCGCGCCTGCCAAGGGGTTGGCCCCGTTGGGCGCCGCGTTGATGCCGGACGCCGCGTTGATGCCGGACGCCGCGCTGACCCCGCCGGACGCCGCGCTGACCCCGTTGACCCCGTTGGGAGCAGCGCTGACGTTCGCCACCGCGCCGACCCCGCCCGGCACCGCACCGACCCCGTTGGGCGCCGCGCCGACCCCGTTGGCCAACGCCAACGCTCCGGCCGCCCCGCCGGCCCTGGTGGCCGCCGCTCCTCCGGCGCCGGCCGGGTCATCGGCGGGCTCGCGGTGGCAGCGGCGGTGCCGCACCAGGCTGGAGCCGTGGCTGTAGGTGCGGCCGCAGGTGCGGCACTCGTAGGGCCGCGCGTCGCCGCCGTGCGCCTGCATGTGCTGCACCAGGTGCGAGGCGGCGCGGAACGCCTTGGGGCACGCCGCGCACGGGAAGCGCCGCTCCACCAGGTACTTGAGGCGCCTGAAGTAGCTCCGCTCCTCCTTGGGCTCCGGCGGCGCCGCGGGGGAAGCCGGGCCGGCGGTGGCCGCGGCGGCCGCGCCGCGCTTGAGCCCCCCGAAGAGGTGCTGGTGGCCCGAGAGGTCCACGATGCCCCATTGGGGGGCGGGGAAGGCGCCGGAGGCCTCGAAGAGGGGCTGGGGAGGGGGCGGGAGGGGCGGGGGGGGGTACGGGGAGCCCCCCAGGGACCCCTCGGGCTTTTTGGGGTGGGGTTGGGCTGAGGAGGAGGAGGAGGAGGAGGATGAGGAGGCCTCGGGTTTGTGCTTGGGGAGGGGGGCGCGGTCGAAGGGGGGGGCGCCGGTGGGGGGGGGATACTCGAAGGGGGGCGGGGGCAGCGGCAGCGATTTGGCGGGGGGCTCGAAGGGCTCGGGCGGCTCGGGGCGCTGGTGCGTCAGGAAATCCAGGAAATCGAAGGGATACGCCTGGAAGTGGCCGCTCTCGTCGCTCACGTTCGCCTCCATCGCCGGCGGGGAGCCGCTGAAGGGGGGGCCGTGAGCGCGGGGTCCCCTCAGCCCTGAGGCCGGGGGGGAGCTCGGGGGTCCCGCAGCGCTGCGGGGCGGGCGGCAGCGCCCAGCGCGGGGCTGGGGAGGGGTCGTCACTCACCTGGGGGGTCCCGGGGGTGCGGGGGGTCCCGGGGGGGGCCGGGGCGGCCCTCAAGCCCCGCTCGGCCGGGCCGGGCCGGGCCGGACGCGCCGCCCCCGCCGGAAGCGGAAGCCGCGCGCGGGGTGGGTCACGTGAGGCAGGCCCGGCTCCGCTCCCCGCCCCCTTCCCCGCGCCGCCGTCCTTCCCGGCGGGCCCGGAGCCGCTCCCGGGGGCTGCGCGGTCCCCAGCACCTAAACCGGGAGGGCCCCGGGACGGCCGGAACGGCCCCGGAGGGGGAGGGGGACGCGGGGGGGGGGGGGCCTTGCCCACAGCGAAGATGGCGCCGGCGCCGCCTCCCCGGCCAAGATGGCGGCGCGAGACAAGATGGCGGCCGCTGCCCTCAACCAAGATGGCGGCCGGAGACTCGGACCGCTCCAAAAATGGCGCGGAAAGGGGGGAACGGGGGGGAACGGGGGGGGGGGGGGCGATGCTCGTGCCCAGTCAGGGCCGCGGGACCGGAGCTGGCCACGCCCCCCGGGGCACCCCCGGAGGGGGGAGGATTTGGGGAAGGGTCGGGGGTCTGTGACGTCACTGCAGCTGCGGGGGGGCCCCGCAGGACCGGGGGGGGGGGCGCCTGTTTCCATCCCTCAGCCCCCATTTCGCGGTACGGCCCCTTTAAGAGCGCCGCACGTGCGGCCCCACGTGCTCACGGCCCCTCCGGCTTTGCCCGCTCCCCATTGGCCAAAATTGGGTCAGGCCCCGCCCCCAGACGCGTTCCCATTGGCCCAATGTAGGTCAGGCCACGCCCCCCGCATGGCCGCGCCGCCTGACCGCGGCCCCGCCCGCCGCCCTCCCATTGGCTGCGCCGGCCGCGAGGGGGCGTGGCCGAGGCCAGATGGGCGGGGCGCCCGAGGGCGCGTGCGGGGGCGGGGCCTCACCCGCGGCGGGGGCGGGGCTTGGGGCGGGGCCGACCAATGGGGAGCGCGCAGCGTGCGCGGAGGGGGCGGGGCTCGGTCCCGGGAGGGCGCGCGCTTCTGACAGCGCGGGCGGCGATTGGCCCGCAGCGAGGGGGGCGTGGCCAGCGCGGGCCCCGCCCCCTGACGGGCGCAGCGCCCCCCCGCGGGGCAGCGGCCGAGGGCACCGGGACCCACCCGGGAGCAGGTGGGGACCGGACCGGGACCGGCGGCCACGGGGGACATCGGGGCCCAGGGGGGGGCACCGGGGCCGGGGGGACACCGGGACCCACCCGGCGGCAGGTGGGGACCGGGAGCGGGGGGGACACGGCGGCGCGGGGGGACTCCGGGGTGGCAGCGGGACCGGGAGGAGGGGGAGCGGGACCGGGCGGGCGACCGGGAACGGAAGGGGTGGGACCGCCCGGGGACCGTCCCGGGGCTGCGCGGAGTCCCTGAGCCCCCCCCCTCATTCCCGGTGTCCATTCCCGGTGTCCGGTCCCGGTTCCCATTCCCGGTGTCCGGTCCCGGTGTCCATTCCTGGTTCCCATTCCCGGTGTCCGGTCCCCGTGTCCATTCCCGGTTCCCATTCCCGGTGTCCATTCCCGGTGTCCATTCCTGGTGTCCGGTCCCGGTGTCCATTCCTGGTTCCCATTCCCGGTGTCCGGTCCAGGTGTCCAGTCCCGGTGTCCGGTCCCGGTGTCCATTCCTGGTTCCCATTCCCAGTGTCCGGTCCCGGTGTCCAGTCCCGGTGTCTGGTCCCAGTTCACATTCCCGGTGTCCGTTCCCGGTGTCCGGTCCCGGTGTCCGGTCCCGGTTCCCATTCCCGGTGTCCGGTCCCAGTGTCCGGTCTATCCCGTTCCCCAATCCCGGTCTCCA
This sequence comes from Aphelocoma coerulescens, assembly GCF_041296385.1. Lineage (NCBI taxonomy): Eukaryota > Metazoa > Chordata > Aves > Passeriformes > Corvidae > Aphelocoma > Aphelocoma coerulescens. The sequence goes on from NW_027183579.1 coordinate 191,254, forward strand.
TTCCCATTCCCATTCCCTGTTCCCATTCCCGTTCCCATTCCCGGTCTCCATTCCTGTTCCCATTCCCGGTGCCCATTCCCGGTTCCCATTCCCGTTCCCCAATCCCGGTCTCCATTCCCATCCCCATTCCCGTCCTTGTTCCCGGTTCCCGTCCCCATTCCCGGTCCCCATTCCCGGTCCCCATTCCCGGTTCTCATTCCCGTTCCCCATTCCCGGTCCCCATTCTCGGTCCCCATTCCCAGTTCCCATTCCCGGTGTCCATTCCCGTTCCCATTCCTAGTCCCCATTCCCAGTTCCCATTCCCAGTTCCTATTCCCGGTCCCCATTCCCGGTCCCCATTCCCGGTCTCCGTTCCCATTCCTGGTCCTCATTCCCGGTGTCCGGTCCCAGTGTCCGGTCTATCCCGGTGTCCATCCCCAGTTCCCATTCCCATTCCCCATTCCCGGTTCCCATTCCCAGTCCCCATTCCCGGTCCCCATTCCCGGTCTCCGTTCCCATTCCCGTTCCCCATTCCCGGTTCCCATTCCCAGTCCCCACTCCTGGTCTCCGTTCCCATTCCCGGTGTCCATTCCCAGTTCCCATTCCCGGTCCCCGTTCCCATTCCCAGTCCCCATTCCCGTTCCCATTCCCGTTCCCATTCCCGGTCCCCATTCCCGTTCCCATTCCCAGTTCCCATTCCCGGTCCCCATTCCCGTTCCCATTCCCAGTTCCCATTCCCGTTCCCCATTCCCGGTGTCCCCTCCCCCGCTCCGGGGGGGTTCACCCGAGGTGAGGCCGCACGTGGGGGCGGGGGATCCCCCCACGTGACCGCGGCACGTGCGTGTCCCCCCCCGCCCCCCCCCGCGTGTCCCGTGTCCCCCACGCGTGTGGCGCGGTCACGTGGGGCGGTCACGTGGGGCGGTCACGTGGGGCGGTCACGTGCCGGGGCCGCGCGGGGATTTGGGGGACCCCAAATTGGGGGGGGGGGGCGGGGGGGGGATGGGAGGGCCGGGAAGGGAAATGGAGGAGGGGGGGATTGGGGGGGATTTGGGGCATTTTGGGGGGATTTTGGGGGGCTTTGGGGCATTTTGGGGGGTTTGGGGCGTTTGGGGGGGATTTGGGGCATTTTGGGGTGGATTTGGGGCATTTTGAGGGGGATTTGGGGCATTTGGGGGGGATTTGGGGCATTTTGGGGGGATTGGGGCATTTTGGGGCTGATTTTGGGGGGGATTTGGGGCATTTTGGCGGGATTTGGGGCGTTTTGAGGGGGATTTGGGGCATTTTGGGGGGATTGGGGCATTTTGGGGCTGATTTTGGGGGGGATTTGGGGCATTTTGGCGGGATTTGGGGCGTTTTGAGGGGGATTTGGGACATTTTGGGGGGGTTGGGGCATTTTGGGGCTGATTTTGGGGGGGATTTGGGGCATTTTGGGGGGATTTGGGGCATTTTGGGGGGATTTGGGGCATTTTGAGGGGGATTGGGGGGGGGATTTGGGGCATTTTGGGGGGTGGGATTTGTGCTCCAAAAGGCCTTTTTGGGGTGATTTCGGGGGGGTCCCACCGTGTGTGTCCCCCCCCCCGTTTCAGGGATGGACGAGCCGGGCGGGAGCCGCGGGGGCTTCGTGGGGGTCGCGGCCCCTCCCCCCCCCCCGTGGGAGCGGCCGGGGCCGCCCCCTCCCCCAATTCCCGGGGGGGGCGGCGAGCTGGAATACGTGGATCTGGATGAGTTCCTGCAGGAGCATGGACTGCCCCCCAGCCCCCCCGAGCCCCCCGCCCCCGAGAGGGCGCCCGGTGGGTGCGGGGCGCGGTTTGGGGGGGATTCTGGGGGGGGTTGGGGGGGCTTGCAGCGTTTTGGGGGGGTTTGCAGCGATTTGGGGGGGATTCTGGGGGGGTTTGGGGCGGATTGCAGCGATTTGGGGGGGGATTGCAGAAATTTGGGGGGATTCTGGGGGTGTTTGGGGGGAATTGTGGCGTTTGGGGGGGATTCGGGGGGGTTTGGGGGGGGAATTGCAGCGTTTTGGGGGGGTTTGGGGAGATTGTGGCATTTTGGGGGGGATTCTGGGGGGGTTTGGGGCGGATTCTGGGGGGATTTGGGGTGGATTTCAGCGATTTGGGGGGATTCTGGGGGGGGTTGGGGGGATTGCAGCGTTTTGGGGGGATTTGAGGGGGATTCTGGGGGGGTTTGGGGGGGATTGTGGCGTTTTGTGGTGGATTCTGGGGTGGGTTTGGGACATTTGGGAGGGGATTTGGGGCTCCAAAAGGACTTTTTTGGGCTGATTCCAGGGGTCCCCCTGGAATTCGTGGGGGGGACACAGAACTGAGGGGGGGGGGCTCCTATGGGGATTTTGAGGGGGGGGGGGGGTCCCAGGAAAGGGAGACGCCACTACGGGGCTCCCCCCATATCGCGATAGGGCCCCCCCATATCCCCCTCCTGTCGCGACAGAGCCTCCCCTAACGCCCCTCCCCGCCGTCCCCCCTCCCTATCGCGACAGAAACCCCCCCCCGATATCGCGACAGAAACGCCTCTCTCGTTAACCCCGCCCCTCCCGCAGCCCCCGGCCCCCCCCGGGGCCCCCCGGAGGCGCTGCCCGAGGCGGAGGCGCTGGGGGGGGGTCCCGGGGGGGGCCCGTTCGACCCCCGGCGGCTCCGGTTCTCGCAGGAGGAGCTGCGGCCGCAGCCGATCGCCCGCAAGGCCCGCAAGGTGCACGTGCCCGAGGAGCAGAAGGTCGGGAATTTGGGATTTGGGCTCAGGGCGGGCGGGTTTGGGGGTTTGGGATTCCTGGGAGGGGGTCTGGGGTCCGTGGGCTCCGTCCCGGGGGATCCCCGGGAGGGTCCCGGGGTCCGGGGGTGTCCCCCGGTCTGCGCGTTGCCTGTTCCCGTGGAATCCCCGCATCCGTGGGAGGGTCCCAGTGTGCCCGGGGTGATTCCCAGTATTCTTGGGGTGATTCCCAGTGTCCGTGGGGTGATTCCCAGTGTCCCCAGGCTGTTCCCCAGTATCCCCAGCGTGATTCCCAGTATCCTCGGGGTGATTCCCACATCCCTGGGGTGATTCCGAGTGTCCTTGGGATGGTTCCGAGTGTCCTTGGGATGATTCCCAGTATCCCTGGGGTGATTCCCAGTATCCCCAGCATGATTCCCAGTGTGCCCAGGCTGTCCCCCAGTGTCCCTGGGGTGATTCCCACATCCCTGGGGTGATTCCCAGTGTCCCCAGGCTGTCTCCCCGTGTCCTTGGGGTGATTCCCAGTATCCAGGAGTGTCCCTCCATGTCCCTGGGGTGATTCCCAGTGTCCCCAGGCTGTCCCCCAGTATCCCCAGGGTGATTCCCAGTATCCCCGGGGTGATTCCCGGTATCCCCAGGCTGTCCCTCCATGTCCCTGGGGTGATTCCCAGCGTCCCTGGTGTGATTCCCAGTGTCCCCAGGTTGTCCCCCAGTATCCCCAGGGTGATTCCCGGGGTGATTCCCAGTGTCCCCAGGCTGTCCCCCAGTATCCCCAGGGTGATTCCCAGTATCCCCGGGGTGATTCCCGGGGTGATTCCCAGTGTCCCCAGGCTGTCCCCCAGTATCCCCAGGGTGATTCCCGGGGTGATTCCCAGTGTCCCCAGGCTGTCCCCCAGTATCCCTGGGGTGATTCCCAGTGTCCCCAGGCTCTCCCCAGTATCCCCGGGGTGATCCCCGGTACCCCCCCCGCCGCACTCCCCGCCCCACCCCGAGCCCGTTCCCGGCGTTCCCGGCAGGACGAGAAGTACTGGAGCCGGCGCTCGCGGAACAACGCGGCGGCCAAGCGCTCGCGGGACGCGCGGCGCCTCAAGGAGAACCAGATCTCGGTGCGGGCGGCGTTCCTGGAGCGCGAGAACGCCGCGCTGCGCGTCGAGGTGGCGGCCGCGCGCCGCGAGCTCCAGCGCTTCCGCGGGATCCTGGCGCGCTACGAGGCCCGGCACGGGCAGATCTGAGCCACGCCGGGGCTCCGGGATCGGCTTCGAGGGGCTTGGGACGGCTCCAGGTGATCCCGGACGGCCTGGAGGGATTTTGGGACGCTCTGGAGGGATCTGGGGACGGCTCCTGGTGATCCCAAACTGCCCTGAGGGATGTGGGACAGCCTGGAGGGATCTGGGATGGCTCCAGGTGATCCCAAACTGCCTGGAGGGATTTTGGGACGCTCTGGAGGGATCTGGGGACGGCTCCAGGTGATCCCAAACTGCCTGGAGGGATTTTGGGTGCTCTGGAGGGATCTGGGGACGGCTCCTGGTGATCCCAAACTGCCTGGAGGGATCTGGGACACTCTGGAGGGATCAGGGACGGCTCCAGGTGATCCCAAACTGCCTGGAGGGATTTTGGGATGTTCTGGAGGGATCAGGGACGGCTCCAGGTGATCCTGAACAGCCCAGAGGGATTTTGGGTGCTCTGGACGGATCTGGGATGCCTCCTGGTGATCCTGAACAGCCCGGAGGGATTCGGGGTGGCTCCAGGTGATCCCAAACTGCCTTGGAGGGATTTTGGGTGCTCTGGAGGGATCTGGGATGGCTCCAGGTGATCCCAAACTGCCCCGAGGGATCGGGGACAGCCTGGAGGGATCAGGGACAGCTCCAGGTGATCCCAAACTGCCCGGAGGGATTTTGGGACGCTCTGGAGGGATCTGGGACAGTTCCGGGTGATCTGGGAGCGCCTGGAGGAATTTGGGGCGGTTCAGCGAGATCTGGGCCAGTTCGAGCGATCCAGAACGTTCCTGGGACAGCGCGGAGCCGGCGGGGGGGATCCAGGTGGGATCCCGGCGCTCTGGGCTGCAGGACCGGGGTCACCGAGTGGATCCAGCCCCGGGATCCAGGATGGGATCCAGCCCCAGGATCCAGCCCCGGGATCCCAGCGGGGATCCAGCACCCAGACACGGCTCCGGGATCCAGGATGGGATCCAGCTCCGGGATCCAGCCCCCAGATCCAGCTCCGGGATCCCAGCAAGGATCCAGCACCCAGACACAGCCCCGGGATCCCAGCAGGGATCCAGCACCCAGACACGGCTCCGGGATCCAGCTCCGGGATCCAGCCCCGGGATCCAGGATGGGATCCAGCTCTGGGATCCAGCCCCAGGATCCCCAATCCCAGCCCGGCCCCGGGGGGGCGATGGGACTGACACCGCCCCCCACCCCTCTCCCCCAAATTCCCGACCCCCCCCCCTGGATCCCTCTCCCCTCCCCCCCCCCCCTTCCCTATTTATTCCCGGCCCCCCCCGGGCTGGATCAAAGCACAAATTTGGGGGGGGGGGTCCCGGGGGTCTCCCCTCCCCCCCCCCCGCCCCAGTGACCATTCCCAGTTCAGGCCAGTAGCGTTACAGGGATGGGGGGAGGGGCACCCCCACCACCCCTCCCCCTCCCCAAGCCCCCTCCCCCCGCCCCGCACTTTGACCACTTTACCGCCCCTCCCCCCCCCCCCCGGCACGTCGGATTTTGGGGGGGGGGTCGCGGCCCCCCCCCCCGGGGGTGGGGGAGGGCTTTTTGTACAGAATTAAAAAAAAAAACAACAAACCAACAACAAAGAATCGGAGCCGGAACTGGGAACCCCAAACTGGGAGCACTGGGAGGGGGGAGGGGCGGCGGGCTGGTGAGGGGGGGAGGGCGCGCGTGGCCCCCCCCCCAAAAAAAAACCTCGGGGTCGCTCCGAGGTTGGGTTTTATCGCACTGAAAAACCGGCGGCCCCAAAATCCCCCCCCAGGGACCCCAAAAAATCCCCGGGAACACCCAAAACCCACCCGGGACCCCCAAAATTCCCTTTGGAAGCCCCAAAGCGCCCCCCCACCCCGCCCCCCCTTTTGTCGCGGGGTCTCCCCGCCGCCCTGACCCCTGACCCGGAAGCGCTCCCCTCCTCCCTCCCGCCCAGCCAATCACGAGCCGCCTCCTCTCCGCGCGCAGCCAATGGGAGGCGGTGTAGCGTCCGCCATCTTTGTTGCGGGCGGTGCCGCCGTTGGGAGCAGTGAAGGGTGAAGCCGCCGCGGCGCCATCTTTGAGGGCGAGGCTCGACCAATGGGAGCGCAGTAGCCATGGCAACGCCTTGGCCGCCGCCGCCATGGCGGCTGAGGGCAAGGGCGGCTTTGCCAGGAGAAGCCCCGCGTTGCGCCGCAGGACGCGGCGGGGCAGCCACAATGAACAGCGCGAATTAACCGCGCGCCCGCCTTGCCCTCCCGCTAATTAACAGCGCTCATTAAGGAGCCGGCAGAGTCATAACGGCTCGGTCCTCCAGCGCCATGGAGTGTGGCGGGCAGAGCGGCTCCGTGCGCACACTTCCGGCGAAGAGCGGAAATGCCGTCTCTATCCCATAACCCCCCGCGCCGCCGCTCTGCCGCCTCTCTCCATCCGCCGCCGCCATGGTGGGTCCCGCCGGGGGTCTGAATCCGCCGCCATCCGCGGCCGGGGGGGGCCCCAGCAGGGCCCGGGGAGGCTCGGGAGGCTCGGGAGGGCCCGCGGGGCGCGTGGGCGGCGGCGCTGGCGCTGCCGGGGCGGCCGATGCGGCCCCCGGTGTGAGCGGGGCCCGGGGCGGCCCCCGCGGTGACCGGGCCCGGTGTCGCCTCAGGGCATCGACATCCGTCACGACCGGGACCGCAAAGTGCGGCGGAAGGAGCCCAAGAGCCAGGACATCTACCTGAGGCTGCTCGTCAAGGTGAGGCGCGCCCGGTCCCGCCGGGATCCACCCCGGGCTCGGTCGCGGGGCCCCCGCCGCCGTCCCGGGCCCGCTTTTCCCGGTATCGGCCTTGATCCCCTCGCGGGAGCGGCCCCGGTAACTGCCGGCGGTTCCGGTTTTCCCGATTCCCGCGTTTCTCTGCTCATTCCTCCGGTAATCCCGGTATTCCCGATTGAGCGGTCCCGGTTTCCTGTCTCCCGGTCAATCCCGGCTTTTCCCGGTTCTCTCATTCCCGTGGGGGTTTTTTATCCGTTTTTCCCGTTTCCAGCTGGGCGAGTCCCTCCTTAAGCCCGGTTTTCCCCGGGTTTTTTCCCGGTTTTTTCCCGGTTTCTCCCATTTTCCACCTGTCCCGCTCCCTCACTGACCCCGATTTCCCTTTTTCCCCCCTTTTCCCCCCGATTTCCGCCGTTCCCCGCGGTTTTTTCCCCTTTTCCCCCTTTCCCACTTTTCCCGCTCCATTTCCTCTTCCCTAACCTAAATTTCCCCATTTTAACCCCGATTTTCCCATTTCCACCCCGTTTTCCCCATTTTCATTCCCATTTTTCCCATTTCCACCCCGATTTCCCCATTTTCATTCCCATTTTAACCCCGATTTTCCCTTTTTCATCCCCATTTTCACCCCCATTTTCCGATTTCCATCCCGATTTTTCCCATTTTCACCCCCATTTTCCTATTTGCATCCCCATTTTCCCGATTTCCACCCTGATTTTCCCATTTTCTTCCTCAGTTTCATCCCAATTTTTATCCCGATTTTCCCATTTCCATTCTCATTTTTCCCACTTTCACCCCGATTTTCCCATTTCCATTCTAATTTCCCCATTTTCATCCCCATTTCAACCTCGATTTCTCCATTTTCATCCTCATTTTCCCCCATTTCCATCCCCATTTTCCCCCCGATTTTCCCATTTCCATCCCCAATTTTCCCATTTTCACCCCGATTTTCCCATTTTCATCCCCGTTTCAACCCCAGTTTTCCCATTTTCACCTCAATTTTCCCGTTTTCATCCCCATTTCCACCCCAATTTCCCCATTTTCATCCCCATTTTTCCCATTTCCATCCCCATTTTCCCATTTCCAGCTCCCTCAATAACCCCGTTTTTTTCCCCGACTTCCGCTGGCTTTTCCTCCCTTTTTTTCCCAATTTCCTTTATTCCCTGCACCCGGAATTCCCGTTTTTTTCCTGTTTTTTTCCCCCAGTTTTTCCCGCTTTTCCTTGTTTTTTCCCCATTTTTCCATGTTTTTTCCCCTTTATCCTCGGTTTTCCCTGTTCCCACGTGGATTTTTCTCATTTTTCCTGTTTTTCTCCATTTCCACGCGGATTTTCCCCGTTCCCACGCGGATTTTCCCCGTTTTTTCCCCGTTCCCACGCGGATTTTCCCCATTTCCATGCGGATTTCCCCCATTTTCGCATCGATTTTCCCCATTTTTGCCTGTCCCCACGCGGATTTTCCCCCTTTTTCCCCGTTTCCACGCAGATTTTGCCCGTTTCCACACGGCTTTTCCCCGTTTTTCCCCGTTCCCATGCGGATTTTGCCCGTTTCCACGCCGTTTTCCCCCGTTCCCACGCCGATTTTCCCATTTTTCCCCGTTCCCAGGCGGATTTCCCCCGTTTTTCCCCGATTTTCCCCGTTCCCACCCGGATTTTCCCCGTTTTTCCCTGTTCCCACCCGGATTTTCCCCGTTTTTCCCCGTTTTTGCCCGTTCCCACACGGATTTTCCCGTTTTTCCCCGTTTTTCCCTGTTCCCACCCGGATTTTCCCCGTTTTTGCCCGTTCCCACCCGGATTTTCCCGTTTTCCCAGCTGTACCGCTTCCTGGCGCGCCGCACCAACGCCCCGTTCAACCGAGTGATCCTCAAGCGCCTCTTCATGAGCCGAACCAACCGCCCGCCGCTGGCGCTGTCCCGCCTGGTGAGCGCCCAAAAATACCCCAAAAACCCCGGGATTCACCCCAAAAACCCCGGGATTCACCCCAAAAACCACAGCATTCACCCCAAAACCACCAGGATTCACCCCAAAAACCACGGCATTCACCCCAAAAACCACAGCATTCACCCCAAAAACCCCAGAGTTATTGCCAAAAATCCTGGGATTCCCCTGAAAAACCCCGGGATTCACCCCAAAAACTGCGGGATTCACCCCAAAAACCCCGGGATTCACCCCAAAAACCCCGGAGTTATTGCTAAAAACCCCGGGATTCCCCTGAAAAACCCCGTGATTCACCCCAAAAACCACAGCATTCACCCCAAAACCACCAGGATTCACCCCAAAAACCACAGCATTCACCCCAAAAACCCCAGAGTTATTGCCAAAAATCCTGGGATTCCCCTGAAAAACCCCGGGATTCACCCCAAAAACCGCGGGATTCACCCCAAAAACCCTGGGATTCACCCCAAACACCGCAGGATTCACCCCAAAAACTGCGGGATTCCACCCAAAACCCCGGGATTCCTCCCAAAAACCATGGGATTCTCCCCAAAAACCCCAGGGCTATTGCCAGAAACCCTGGGATTCCCCTGAAAAACCCCAGGATTCCCCCCAAAACCTGGGATTCCTCCCAAAAACCCGGCATTCTCCCCCAAAAACCCCGGGATTCCCCCCAAAACCCTGGGATTCCCCAAAATCCCCGGCATTCCCCCCAAAATCCCAGGATTCCCCCCAAAACTCCGGGATCCCCGCCCCCCCTCCCCTCCAGGTGGGATTTGGGGTCACCCAGGGGGGGTTCCCGAAATTCCAGGGGGGCTCCGGAGCTCCCGGGGAGTTTTTTCCCTTCCCAAAAGTCCCAAATCTGCCGCGTTTGGACCCAAAATCGGGGCCTTGTTTTCTCTCTGGGAGGGTCCCCGTTATTCGCAAGGGGGTCCCGAAATTCCAGAGGGGGTTGGGAATTCCCAGTAACTTTTTCCGTTCCCAAAAATCCCAAAATCGCCACATTTCGGCCCAAAAATGGGGCCCGCGGGATTTTGGGGGTTTTTTGAGGGATTTTTGGTGTTTTTCCATGGAATTTTTTGGGTTTTAAAACGTGGAGTTTTTTGGGTTTTTTCTGTGGAATTTGGGGTTTTTCCGTGGGATTTTGGAGTTTTCCATTGGAGGTTTTTTGGGGGGGGATTTTTCTCTGAATTTTTTTGGGGTTTTTTTGGGGAGTTTCGGGGTTTTTCCTGTGGGATGTTTTTGGGACTTTTTCCATGGGATTTTGGGGTTTTTTCCTGGGATTTTGGGGGTTTTTCCCTGGGATTTTGGGGGCTTTTCCCTGATTTTGGGGGTTTTTCCTTGGAATTTTGGGGTGCTTTTTTATGGGATTTTGTGGGTTTTTCCCTGGGATTTTGGGGGCTTTTCCCTGATTTTGGGGGTTTTTCCTTGGAATTTTGGGGTGCTTTTTTATGGGATTTTGTGGGTTTTTCCATGGGAATTTGGGGGGTTTTTCCATGGGATTTTTCGTTTTTTTTCCCATGGGAGTTTGGGGGTTTTCCCTGGGATTTTGGGCGTTTTTCCCTGGGGTTTTGGGGGATTTTCCCTGGAATTCCCTGGGATTCCCCCCTGGCAGATCCGGATGATGCGGAAGCCCGGCCGGGGGGACAAGACGGCCGTGGTGGTGGGGACGGTGACCGACGACGTTCGCATCCAGGACGTGCCCAAACTCAAGGTCCTTGGGGAGTTCGGGGTTCTTGGGGAATTTGGGACTTTTGGGGAATTTCGAGGGAGTTTGGGGTGAACTTGGGGAAATTTGGGGTTTTATTTTTTCCTACTTTGGGGGAGTTTGGGTGGTTTTACGGGGGGAGTTTGGGGGGATTATTTTTTTTAGGGTTTTTTGGGAGTTTAGGGTGATTTGGGAGGGTTTTGGGGGGGTTGCGGGAGTTTTGGAGGGGTTTGGGGGGGTTTTGGGGGCATTTTGGGAGTTTTGGAGGGATTTGGGGTGGGTTTGGGAGGGGTTTGGGATTTGGGGGTGGGTTTGGGAGGGTTTTTTAGGATTTTGTGGTATTTTGGGGTGTTTTGGGTGATTTTTGGGGGTGTTGGGGTGGTTTTGGGGCGCTGACCCCCCCTTTTCCCCCCCAGGTCTGCGCCCTCAGGGTCACTCGGGGCGCTCGGACCCGAATCCTGCGGGCCGGGGGCTCCATCCTGACCTTCGACCAGCTGGCCATGGCCACCCCCAAGGGCAAGGGGACCGTGCTGCTCTCAGGTGGGGCACAGACCCCTCCCCAAATACCCCAAAAACCCCTAAACCCCCGTGAAATTACCCCAAATAACCCTGAAGCAACCCAGACCCCAAATAAGCCCAGAATAACACCAAATAGCCGCAGAATGACCCCAAATCCCCACCCCCAAGGACGAGGGGACCGTGCTGCTCTCAGGTGGGGCAGAGATCCCTCCCCAGATAATGCCAAAAATGTCAAAATCCCCCTGAATTCATCCCAAAACGGTGTCTGGGAACTCCAGAATACCCCAAACCCCAAAAAAACCCCGAAACGACCCCAAATCCCCACCCCCAAGGCCAAAAGCACGGAGCTGCTCTTAGGTGGGGTGGAGACCCCTTCCCAAATACCCCAAAAACTCCTAAACCCCCGTGAAATGACCCCAAATAACCCTGAAATACCCCAAACCCCAAAAAACCCCGGAATGACCCCAAATCCCCACCCCAAAGGCCAAAGCTGCTCTTGGGTGGGGCAGAGACCCCTCTCAGATGACTCCAAATCGCCCCAAAATCACTTTTGGCAGCCCCAAGCCCCTCCCAGGGCTCCCCAAACCCCTCCAGGACCCCCCAAATTCCCCCAAACACCCCCAAATCCTCCCGAATTCCCCCAAATTCCCCCGAATTCCCCCCAGGACCCCGCAAGGCGCGCGAGGTCTATCGGCACTTCGGGAAGGCGCCGGGGACCCCCCACAGCCACACCAAGTACGGGGGGCTGGGGGATTTGCGGGGATTTTGGGGGGGGTTGGGGGATTTTTGGGGGGATTTGGGGGATTTTTGGGGGGATTTTGAAGGGTTTGGGGGAGGTCTGGGGGGTCTCAAGGGGGATTTGGGGGATTTTAAATGGTTATGGGGAATTTGGGGGTGGTTTGGGGGGCTGGAGTGGGAGTTTGGGATGGATTTTGGGGGACATTTGGGGTTTTTGGGGGTCTGGGCTGGGATTTCGGGGGACATTTGGGATTTTGGGCTGGGATTTTGGGGGACATTTGGGGATTTTGGGGGGTCTGGGCTGGGATTTTGGGGTTTTGGGGCTTTGGGCTGGGATTTGGGGGGACATTTGGGATTTTGGGGGGGTCTGGGCTGGGATTTGGGGGACGTTTGGGATTTTGGGCTGGGATTTGGGGACATTTGGGGAGATTTTGGCCGCGCTGACCCCGTTCCCCCCCAGGCCCTACGTGCGCTCCAAGGGGCCGAAGTTCGAGCGGGCGCGGGGCCGCAGGGCCAGCAGGGGCTACAAGAACTGAGCCCCCTCCCCAAAATAAACGGGGGGGGGGGGAGACCCCTCCCCCCAAAACGTCACCCCGAGTCTGCGTCTGCTGCGAACCCCAAAAAAAACCCCGTGGAAATCGCCCGAAAAACCCCAAAACCGCCCCAAAAATCCATCCGGGGGTGCTGACAGTAAAAAAAACCCCAAAATTTCCCCGATTTGCCCCAAAAATTCATCGTGGCGGCCCCAAAATGCCCCTTTCCCTCCTCAAACCGCAGCTTAATCCCCCAAAATGCCTTTTTTCTGCCAAAACTCCTCTTTCTCCCCAAAAAACCCATATTTTGCCCCCCCAAAAATCCCTTTTTTTTCCTCTAAAAATTCTTCTTTTCCCTCAAAGCTTTTTGCTTGGAACCACCCAAATTTCCCACCCCAAAATCCTTTTATTTCTCCTTAAAATTCCCCTTTTTTTCTCTTTAAAATTCTGCTGCTTTTTCCCAAAAAAGTCCATTTTTACCCTTAAAAAGCCTTTATTTCCCCTAAAAATTCCTTTTTCCCAATTAAAAAAAAAACTCTTCTCCCTTAAAAACTGCTTTTTCTCCCCAAAAACCCCTTCACCCCCAAAAACCCCAAATCCCCCTCCCCCAAAATCCTTTCCCCCCCCTCCCCAAATCCCTTTTTATTCCCCTAAAAAATCCATTTCCCCCCCCCCCCCCCAAAAAAAAAACCCGCGGCGCTTTTTGGGGGATTCTCTTTATTGCCCCTCCCCCCCGCCCCTCCCCCTGCCCCCGCTGGGGCCCCTCCCCCCCTTTTTGGGGACCCCTCCCCTATTTTTTGGGCTCGTACTGGATCAGCCTCATGATGGCGTCGTTCTTCATCACGCCCTCGATGAACTCGCCCTCGGCGATCTTGTCTGGGGGTGAACGGGGCCGTCAGGGGGGCCCCGAAACCAGGGAGGGGGCCCCGAAATTGGGGAGGGGGCCCCGAAATTGGGGAGGGGGGCCCCGAAACTCAGGGGGGGGCCCCGTGAACGGGGATTTTGGGGTGGTTTGGGGTGGTTTTGGGGTGGTTTGTTGGGGTTTTGGGGTGCTGCAAAGGTGGGTTGGGGCAGTTTGGGGGGTCCCCTGAAATTTGGGGGTCTGTGGGAGGGTCTTTTGGGGGATTTTGGGGCGGTTTTGGGGTGGTTTGTTGGGGTTTTGGGGTGCTGCAGAGGTGGGTTGGGACGGTTTGGGGGGGTCCCTGAAATTTGGGGGTCTCTGGGAGGGTCTTTTGGGGCGGTTTTGGGGTGGTTTTGTGGTGGTTTGTTGGGGTTTTGGGGTGGTTTGGGGTGGTTTTGGGGTGGTTTGTTGGGGTTTTGGGGTGCTGCAAAGGTGGGTTGGGGCAGTTTGGGGGTCCCCTGAAATTTGGGGGTCTCTGGGAGGGTCTTTTGGGGGAATTGGGGCGGTTTTGGGGTGGCAGCTTGAGGGGAGGTTTTGGGGTGGTTTTAGGGGGTTTTTGGGGGGTTTTAAGGCGCGGTTTTTTGGGGGGTTTCAAGGAGCAGAGGTTTTTTTTTTTTTCGGGGGGAGGGTTCGGGGGTCCCGAGAGGGGTTTTGGGGGGGCTTGGGGGGTCCCCACCGTTTTCCCCTTTGTTGAAGTAGGCCCAGAGTTTGTCCGCCCGTTTCTGGGGGCTGTTCTCGTCCTCCGGCAGCAGCTTCTGCTCCTCCACCGGGATCATCTTGAAAATCGCCTGGGGGACCCCAAAAACCCCTCAGGAACCGCCCCCGGACCCCAAAAACGGGACCAGGGACCCCAAAAATGGCTCTGGGGAACCCCAAAAATGGGATTTGGGGGGCCCGGAACCAGCGGGGGAACCCTAAAATCGACCTGGGGACCCTAAAATCACTCGGAGGAGCCCCAAACTGGGTCGGGGGACCCCAAAATCGAAGGGACCCCAAAACCGGGCTCTGCTCAGCGGGGGGGGGAGGGGATTAACCCGCCCTCCCCCCCCCGATCCGTTTATCTCGCCCCTCCCCCACCCCGCCCCCCCCGGGGCTTTTTCCTTCCGGGATTGAAAATCCGGGATTGGGGCAGCGGGGGAGGGGCAAAGCCAATTAGCGCCCCTCCCCCACCCCGGTGTTAATTGGGGGGAGGGGGAGAGCAGATCTTGGGGGGCAGGGAGGGGCTGGAGGGTCGGAGCCCCTCCCCCAGATCCCGATGGGAATTCCCAGATCCAGGGGATTCCCCCAGGCCAGGGATCCCCTTTTCCATGGGATCCTCTTTTCCTAAAGGATCCCCTTTTCCATGGATCCCCTTTTCTTTGGGATCCCCTTTTCCATGGATCCCCTTTTCTCTGGGATCCCTTTCTCCATGGATCCCCTTTTCCATGGGATCCTCTTTTCCTACAGGATCCCTTTTTCCATGGATCCCCTTTTCTTTGGGACCCCCTTTTCCATGGATCCCCTTTTCCATGGATCCCCTTTTCCATGGGATCCTCTTTTCCTACAGGATCCCCTTTTCCATGGATCCCCTTTTCCATGGGATCCTCTTTTCCTACAGGATCCCCTTTTCCATGGATCCCCTTTTCCATGGATCCCCTTTTCCATGGATCCCATTTCCTGTGGATCCCTTTTTCCATGGGACCCCCCCGGCCATGCATCCCTGTCCAGGGATCTCGAATCTCCTCACCGTGAGGATCTCCAGCCCCACATCCCAATCCCCAAATCCCAGATTCCCAAACTCACTGTGATGATCCCAAACCCCCAAATCCCAGACTCCCGAACTGACCGTGATGATCCCAAATCCCGGACTCCCGAACTCACCGTGATGATCTCCAGCACCTCGCTCTTGCTGATCTCCCCGTTGCGATCCACGTCGAACAGGGAGAACGCCCACTCCAGCTTGAGGTGGGTTTTCCCGGACGAGGTCAGGTGCAGGGCGATGATGTACTCCCGGAAGTCCAGGGTGCCGTCGTCGTTGGTGTCGAAGCTGCGGAAGACGTGGCGGGCGTAGCCCTTGGGGTCCGAGTTGGGGAAGAAGGTGCCGTAGATCTTCTCGAACTCGGCGCGGCTGATGCGGCCGTCGGGGCACTGGCGCTGGAAGCTCTCGTACCAGCGGCACAGCTCCTCCTCCGTGTAGCGCGTGCTCATCTTCAGCTCCTCCAGGATCTCCTTGGACAGCGCCCCGCTCTTGGCGTTGCCCATGGCGGGCGAGAAGAGGCCCCCGCGGCCTGCGGGGGGAGGAGGAGGAGGAGGAGGAGGAGGAAGAGCCTGGGAGGGAAAGAGAAGAAGTTTCAGAGTCCAAAGCGAGGAGGAAGAAGGTTCTGGACACCAAAATGCGGAGGAAGAGGAAGGGTTTGGATCCTGGGAGGAAGAGGAGGAGGAAGAAGGTTCCAGACCCCAAAATGTGGAGGAAGAGGAAGGGTTTGGATCCTGGAATGAGAAGGAGGAGGAAGACGACGAGGACGAGGAGGAGGAGGACGAGGAGGACGAGGAGGAAGAGCCTGGGAGGGAAAGAGAAGAAGTTTCAGAGGCCAAAGCGAGGAGGAAGAAGGTTCTGGACACCAAAATGTAGGGGAGGAAGGAGGTTCTAGACCCGAAAACGAGGAGGAAGAGGAAGGGGTTGGATCCTGGAAAGAGAAAGAGGAGGAGGAGGAGGAGGAGGAGGAGGAGGAGGAGGAGGAAGAGTCAGGAAGGGAAAGGGAAAAGGGGTTGAGTGGGGTGAGGAGGAGGAGGAAGGTCGTGGATCCCAAAAGGAGGAGGAGGAAGAAGGCTCTGGATAAGGAGAAGGTTCCAGACCCCAAAATGAGGAGGAGGAAGGTCCTGGAACCCTGAAAAGAGGCAGAAGATCCCAAACCCAAAAAATGAGGATGAGGAAGGTCCCAGACCGAAAAACACGGATGAGGAAAGTCCCAAACCCCCAAACGAGGCTGGAGAAGATCCTGAACCCCAAAAGGGGGAGGAGGAAGATTCTGAACACCCCAAAAGGAGGATGAGGATGGTCCCAGACCCAAAAACAAGGCCGAAGAAGATCCTGGAAGCCCAAAACTGAGGATGAGGAGGAGGAGGAAGGTCCCAGACCTCAAAAACGAGCAGGAAGAAGGTCCCAGAGCCAAAACCAAGGATAAGGAAAATCCTGAGCCCCCGAAAACGAGGATGAGGAAGGTCCTGGAACCCTGAAACCGAGGCTGAAGATCCCAAACCCCAAAAACGAGGATGAGGAAGGTCCTAGAGCCCCAAGAATGAGGATGAGGAAGATTCCAGACCCAAAACCGAGACTGAGGAAGATCCCAAACCCCGAAAAACAAAGCAGAAGAAAGTCCTGGACCCCGAAAGTGAGGATGAAGAGGATCCCAGACCCAAAGCCGGGGATGAGGAAGGCTCCAGGCTCAAAGCCGAGGACGAGGAGGGTCCTTACGGGAAGGTTCCGGAGCGCGGCCGAGGATGAGGAGGGTGAGGACGAGGCTGGTGACGAAGGCTCCGCTCCTCTCACGGGGCCGGCCCCGGGTCCGGCCTTTATCAGGTGGGGTTGGGGGGGGGATTTGGGGGGGATTTGGGGTGGGGGAGGGGATAAAGGTGATCCTGGCTTAGCGGGGGCACGTGGCGAGGGGGAGGGGCAGGGGGGAGGGGGAGGCCCCATCCCCCACCCCGGAGCTGGGCTGGCAACGGGGAACCCCCGGATTGGGGACTGACCCCCCCCCCAAAAAAGTACCCCAAAAATCCCCCCCAACTCCCCCCCAAATTCAACCCCCCCGTGAGACCCCCCCAAGCTCCCCCCCCACCTTGAGCCCCCCAAATTCCTCCCCCTCCCCCCACTGAGACCCTCCCCCCAATTTCCCCAAATCGGCCCCTCCCCCCTCCTGGAGATTCCCCCCCCATCTCCCCTCCCCCATCCCAAACGGGCCCCTCCCCCCTCCGAGACCCCCCCAAAATTCCCCCTCCCCCCCCGGGGTGTCCACCCCTCCCCCCCCGGCACGTGCGCCCCCTCCCCCCCCGGGGGGTGGCAGATGGCGCTGGGGGAGGGGCTCCTTAAAGCCTCATTAACGTCGGGGTTAATTAATCACGCGGGGGGGGGGGAGGGGTGCTTGTGTAAGGAGGGGGCAGGGAGGGAAGGGGACAGGACAGGTGAGCCCAGGTGAGCCCTGAGCGTGCCCAGGTGCCCCCGGGTGGGCGCTGCCTGTGCCCAGGTGTGCCCAGGTGTGCCCTGGCATGTCCAGGTGTCCCCTGGATGTCCCCAGGTCCCCCTCAGGTGTGCCCAGGTGTGCCCCGGCTGTCCCCAGGTGCCCCCCAGGTGCGCTCAGGCCCCCCCCAGGTGTGCCCAGATGTCCCCAGGTCCCCCCCAGGTGTGCTCAGGTGTCCCCCAGGTGTCCCCAGGCGCCCCCGTCCCCTCCTGCATCACACACCAAACTCTGCTACAAAACCAAGCCTTTAATGGGGATTTTTTGGGGGCATTTTCTACCTTTTTGGGGCTTTTCCCACATAACTTAAAATAACTTAAAGGGGGGGGAGGGGCGGCCCCGCCCCCCTCACCCAAAAAACCCCCAGACCCCCCCAAAAATCCCCCCTCCCCCCCCAAAAACCACCACGGCAGTGGCGCCAAAAGGGACAATTTATTCCTCCCCTCCCCCACCCCCCAAAATGGGTCTGGGGTGGCCGGGGGGGGGGTTGGGGACACCCCCACTCCCCAAAATGGGTCTGGGGGGCATCAAGGGGGGGGGGGTCTTGGGGTTCCCAAAATGACTCTGCCGGGGTCAAGGGGATTTTGGGGTCCAAGGCTTCTGGTTCCCCCCCCCCACCCCAATGAGGACTTCGGACCCCGCTCCCCCCTTAAACGGCTCTGGAGGCGCTTGGGGACCCCCAAAATGAGCCTGGGACCCCCCAAATGAGTCTGGGGGGGTTTCAGACCCCCCTGAATTGAGCCTGGGGGTGCTTCGGGGCCCCCCCCCAAATTGATTCTGGGCAGGGGTTTCCAAACCCCAAAATGAGTCTGGGAGGCTTCAGACCCCCCACTGCCCCCCCCCCCAAAATGAGTCTGGGACCCTCCCCCCAAAATTGAGTCTGGGGGTCTCCGCCCCCACCCACCCCACTCAGAGCCTGCGCAGGGCCCGTTTCTTGTCCCCCTTCTTTTTGGGGGGGGGCTTCCTGTCCCCCGCGTGCTTTTTGGGGACGGGGCCGTCGGGGGGGGGGGGTCCCGGGGGGCGGGGGGGAGCCCCCCGAGGGGCCCGGGGGGGGGGTCGGGCTTGGGCAGGGGGGGCCCGCGGGCGTGGATCTCGGTCAGCAGCCGCGCGCGGGCGGCGAAGCGCTCGAAGTCCTCGAGGAGCAGCCGCGCCGCCTCCTCGTTCAGCGCCGACTCGGGGTTGGGCTGGATCAGCAGGCATTTGATGGTCTGGGGGCGGCGGGAGCCCCGTGAGACCCCCCGGGAAAACCCCAAAAAACGGCCCCCGAAACACGAGGCGCTCCCCAAAAAAAACGGCCCCCCCGAAAACGCCCCGGGTTCGTCGAGACCCCGCACCCAAATCCCGCTCGTTCTGCCCCAAAAGATTCCTAAATTCAAGCTCCTCCCCCAGATTTGCCCAAACCTCTGCAGATTTGCCCCAAACTCCCCCAAATTCCACTCCGAGCCCACCAAACCCCCTCCCAGTCCCTCCCAGTCCCCTCCCAGTCCCACCTTCCCCCCACAACCCCCTCCCCTCCATCCAGGCTCCCTCTGAACCCCCCCTAAAACCCCCCAAATTTGCCCCAAAACCCCCCAAAGCTCCCCAAACTGGCCCCAAAATCCCCCAAATTTGCCCCAAACCCCCTCCCAGTCCCACCTTCCCCCCACAACCCCCTCCACTCCCTCCGGGCTCCCTCTGAACTCCCCCCCAAACCCCCCAAATTTGCCCCGAACCCCCACAAAGCTGCCCCCAAACCCCCCAAATTTGCCCAACCCCCCCCAAAGCTGCCCCAAACCCCCCAAAGCTGCCCCCAACCACCCCAAATTTGCCCCGAACCCCCCCAAAGCTGCCCCGAACCCCCTCCCAGTGGCTCCCAGTCCCACCAGCAGCACGTGGCGCAGCCCCAGCTCGGCCCTCCAGTCCCTTTTGAGGACGTTCACGCAGATTTCGCCGCTGGGCCCCACGTTGGGGTGGAAAATCTTGGTCAGGAAAAATCCCTTGGGGGGAGCGGCCGGGAAATCCTTGCCCAGCACCAGCTTCATCCGGAACAGCCCCCCGGCATACGGGGTGCCCTCTGGAACCCCGAAAGCGAAGGGTCAGGGGGGCGGGAGACCCCGAAAAACCCCCAAAACCCCCCCCCCCCCCAGTTCCCCCCCAAACCAGAGCTGGGCGCTGCCTTTGGCGCCCGTTTGGGGTGGGAGGGGTGGTTGGGAGATTTTCGGGGGAATTCACAAGATTTTGGGGGTCTTTGGGATGAGGGAAAGGATGTGGAATGGGGAAACCCCAACGTTTGTGAGACTGGGGGGTGGGAGACCCCAAAAAAAGCCCCAAAACCCGACCTGGGCAATGCCTCTGGCTCCCAACTGGGGTGGGATGAGGAGTTTGGGGTGATTTTTGACTTGGGATGATTCACTGGGGTGTCCCTGGGATTCAGGGAATCTTTGGGGTGTTGGGGGGGACCTCTCTGTGAGGTCAACATCCCAAAACTCAGGGTCAAACCCCCCCCTCCCCCCCAAAAATAAAACAACCCAGCGTGAGTTTGGTGACCTCGATCAGAGCCGGATCTTGGGGGGGGGAGGTTTGTTCCGGGTGGGAATTCTGGGGGTCCCCGGGGATTTCGGGGGCCCCTTACCTGGCCCCTCGATGGCCACCTGGACGTCGGTGACGTCCTCGTCGTTGGGGAAGACCTTGATGCCGTCGGGGGGGTCGGCGCTGAGCAGCGACACCTCCCTGCACAGCAGCCGCAGCGTCTGGGGGGGCAGGTTCTCCGCGTTCGACGTCTGGGGGGGGCGAATCCGGGGCCTCAGGGGGGGTCCCCAAACCCGGGGACACCCCAGGAGGGGGGAAAAAAAGGGGGAGTGGGACCCCGCCCTGAAATCGCCCCCTCCCCACTAGACCCAAGCAGGAAGTGGGGAAGTATTAAAATCGGTGAGAAAATCACCCAAAAATGGGGATCGAAACCCCCGCCAAAATGGTTGGAACCCCTAGAAATACCTTAAAAAGGGAAGGGGGGGGAGTCCCAAAATCTGGGAGCCCCCGAGGAAGTGGAAAAAG